>NC_080671.1:7239842-7539842 GCF_030247195.1 Topomyia yanbarensis
TTACTAACACGATCTTTTTGAGAAAAACGTTCCACGACCCAATTTTTAAACCTCAAGAAAATAAACCATTGGAATGTAAAACAGACTTGAATCTTTCACTGAAAACCGATTTATCACAATTTCAACTAAAAAACTAGTTGAATTCCTGAATTCGTCTAGTTGATATTTGAGCAAACTAACTTTTTGTTAGCTCTTCACCGACGGATTTAAATTTGATAACCGAATTGGTTTTGGTGTTCACGGACTCGACCCTGAGATTTTTCACCGTATCCATCCATGCTGCTCCGTCTTCTCCGACGAAGCAGCTGCAATACTCCTCGCTGCAACAAAGAAACCTCCTGATGTCCCAGTGGTGATTTGGTCAGATTCGCTCTCCGTTCTCAATGTGCTGAAAATAGGAAACTCCCGGCACCCTTAAGTCCAAGCAATCGAAGCGGTGATTGACCTACTTACAACGATCTGCTGGATCCCGGCCACAGTGGTATTTCGGGAAACGAAGCGGCCGACCGCCTGGCCTGTCTCGGCTGTAACTCTCCAACGTTGTTCTACAGAGATGTGCCCGCAGCTGACGTCATCAGAGTCGCTGAAGACAAACTGCGGCCTTACTTTGCCTTACAATGGCAATCCACCCGCGGCCATTGCCGTATGATAAAAAAATAGAATCGAAAGACGGACCGACCGAAACTCTCGTCCGGAACAGTGGGTCTTATCACGCCTTAGAGTTGGACATTCACCAATCACACACGCACACCTTTTGCCGGGTTGGAGCTTCACCAATCTGTCAAACCTGCCACGTGAGATCGTCAGTTGAACACTTGATCTGCGAATGTGTGGAACTCGCTGATTTACGACGACCCTGAGTGGGCCTCTACCAGTCCCACCTACGCACAGCCTCACTGAACAAACAAACAACCTCTGGCTCGACGGATCCTTATAAATGGCGCGCCTAACAAAGACTGTCCCCGAGGGCCGACAAGTCGAGCGTTCATAAAGCCCCTCTCTAACATAGAACAACTAAAGGCTTTGCAAACCTATTGGTTTGAAAAAGTACTCCAGACCGATTATTTTCATTCTTCCCTATATGAAATTAATGTAACAATCATACACCTAGAGAATGACGAGAGACCATTCGTTGAAATAACCATTTTCGGTAGTTCTTTAGTAGGTCTACTCGATAGCGGAGCCCACCTGAGTATTCTCGGAATTGGCTTACTACACCCACGAAGGTGTAGAAAAACCAATTGCATACTTTTCCCAAACATTAACGACAACTCAACAAAGGTACTTTGCGACTGAGAAAGAAGGCCTTGCCGTTCTCAAGTCTATAGAAAAGTTTCGGTGCTATGTGGAGGGCACCAAATTTACTGTCTATACATATGACTCCGCATTGACTTACATCATGCGAAGTAGTTGGAGAACTTCCTCCCGTTTATTTCGGTGGAGTTTAGACCTTCAACGCCATGACATGATTATCCTGCACAGAAAAGGAGCGGACAATCTGATAGCAGATGCTCTATCGAGATCCGTAGATGAACTAAATATAACAGAGGGGTGGTATGCGGATATGACTAGGAAAGTTGCAAAAATGCCTGAAAAATACAAAGATTTTAAAGTAGAAAAGGGAACACTAAAAAAACTGATTTCTGTTTCAGATGATCTCCTTGATTATCGGTTTTCATGGAAAACCTGTGTACCAGAAGCCCTTAGAGCAAAAATTCTAGTAGAAGAACATGACGATAGTTTACATTTAGGTAGTGATAAAACTTTAGCAAAGATAAGGCAAAAATATTTCTGGCCGAAAATGGCAGAAGATGTCCGAGAGCACATCCGTAAATGCTCTATCTGTAGAAAAAACAAACCTGCCAATCGCTCTCAGGTCCCCGAGCCAGGCAAACAACGTTTAACTACAAAACCGTTTCAGATTATCGCGCTAGATTTTATTCAATCCCTTCCGCGTAGTAAAACAGGCCATGCGCATCTCCTGGTAGTTATGGATCTGTTTTCGAAGTGGTGTCTCCTAGTACCGGTAAAACGAATCTCCGCACCGCAAGTTACTAAAATCCTAGAAGAAGCTTGGTTTAGGCGTTACTCTGTCCCCGAATACTTAATCTCGGACAATGCGAGTACATTTCTCTCAAAAGAATTCAAATCTCTTATAACCAAATACGGCATACAGCATTGGACTAATTCCAGGCACCACAGCCAATTCAACCCGGTCGAACGATTGAACCGTACGATTAACTCGTGCATTCGGTCATACGTAAAGCAAGATCAGCGACTGTGGGACACGCGAGTGTCCGAGATCGAATTCTGTTGGAATAGCACTCCCCATTCTGCCACCGGGTACTCCCCATATCGCATTCTGTTCGGACACGAAATAGTAGGGAAAGGAGGAGAGCACATGATGGATAGGGACAAGGAAAACATGTTGGAGGAGGAATGGGTGGAAAGGAAAAGGGAAATAGATCAAAAAATTTATTCCATGGTAGTGAAAAATTTGAAGAGCGCTCACAATAAGAATATATATACTTATAATCTTCGTTGTAAAAAATCAGGGCCGGTGTATTCCATAGGCCAATGGGTTTTCAAAAGGAATTTCCGCCAATCCTCGGCGGGGGACGCGTACAACGCTAAACTTGATGCACTATATGTGCCATGCAAAATTTTGGCCAGAATTGGCACCAGTTCTTACGAGTTGGTAGATGCGGATGGGAAACCAATCGGAGTATTTTCCGTCGCGGATCTGAAACCCGAATCCTAAGAAGAAGCACATCTTCAAAACTGAAGTTTTGAACATAGATTCCTTATCCATTGATGGTCCGGACATCAGTGGATTTGCACCTGGTTGTATTAAAGGAAAAAGTTAGGTCAACCAAATACCTCGATCGCTCCATACATACGTTTAACAAAAGTAGACGACAGTACAATTGCCTCCTCCAGCAGAATTTTTCCTTTCGGTAGGGACCAATAAACCGTTTAGTGTCAGGAAAACCGATTATTGCCTCGAAACTCCACTGTAACCAGCGCGCGCGGGAACTTTCTGGTGGACAGACACAATAATTGATTATTGATAGATCAAACGTTGAATAGGAAACGCGAAATTAACAAAAAAAAACTAAAATAACTAAGTGAAAATGAAATGTTGACAGTTCTCAACACATTCGCATGTGTTGGTATTGTAGGGGTACACTCATGAGTTCTTGCCTCCTTCACTGAGTGAAGGATGGGCACAGATAACTACTAGAGAATCACAAACCACTATTTCTGAAGTTAATTAGATATTTATGCTAATCGATTTCCAGATAATCTCATCAAATCATTATGTTAATTTCCCTATTAGTCGAAAAAATACAATTCTTTAATTTTTCAGAAGAACGATGGGTCATTGTAACCGTCGGTTACGATGAGCAATTGATGGCTCCGTCACAATAAAAAAAAAACAACTCTCGAGCGGTCTCCCGAGATCCAAATCCAACTCTGCCTTCTACTGCTTCCAGCCCCACTGCCACCCAAATGGTGCCCACATCATTTCACAGTACTTATTTACAGCGGTACCTGTCTCATTAAGCCGCCGCTACACGCCACGGGTAGAGTAGCCAGTAAAAGGGTTAGCAAACGGATATAGAAGAGCTGTCAAACTTCGGAGGTGTTCGGTTCATCTCCGGTGCCGACTTACGAATACGTCACCATTTTAGGCTCAGCTCCAGGCCCTGATCCTTCTTTTCTGCTCTGACAATCAAAGAATTAAGAAGTGCGCGCGGTGTTCTTAATTTTCTAAATTACAGTTAATAAAAGTCCAAAGACAAAAGGACTGATTAATGGGCTAGAGCAATAGAGTTTAAAAGTTGTACGCAAAGTAAAATAACGGTGAGAAGACGGTTCACAGACAAATTAAAATACCGGAAAAAAAGATTGTCATCTGGGACCTATTCCTTCGCAGGACGAGACTAAGAACAGGAACGGAAACTACCGCCAACATACGGCTCTCTGTCCGTCGCCACGTGCCAAGACCCCCCTGGAAACAATCCCGGCAGCCACCACGCCATTCTTCTGCCTGCCGGCAACCCTGAAGACCGGCAACCACAAGCCGCAGGTCGAATCTACACCCGAGAGCAGAAAATACCATTATCCGGTCGAAGGACGCACGCCATACTCGCTCCGACGGCTAAACGTTGGACCAGAGTCCCAGTTATAACCGACGCACCGCCACTGCCGCCATACACAGCCATTGTCACCGCAAACCACCAACATGCCACCCAGTCGACGATCCGGCCATCTTCCGTCTACACCCGTAAAACCAAACTGCAAGTAGCAAGCGACGTCACTTAGAATTAGGTTATTTATAAGTAATAAATAGAGTTAAGAAGTTTAATGATGAAGATTAGTGATATTGTAACTTAACTAAGCCTAGGGTTAGTGAATTTGCATCACGTTTCGATTTTGCTCGAATTTCGGACTCAAAAGGAGTCGCCAGCCCTCGTCGTTGGTTGTCGTCCAGGAAGTCTAATCAGGTCGTAGCTTTTGAGCATCCCCTACGTAAGTACACCCGTTTGCTGGTCCTCTTCTGGTTGCATTGTCTGTGATATTACCGAAGGCAAATGGGTCACCCTCTAAATGAGTGCATATGATGGTGGGTGACATTCATATTCACCACCGACAAGCATAATTTCTCCTACCCTGAGCAGCGAGAGGTAACAACAGCTAGCTAAAATTAAAAAAGGAATCAGGTACGTCAAAAAACCCACCACTAGATAGGACTCAGTAACAAAACTTCGCCGCCGTTTATTAGTATAACCTTAAACCGTCCGCCAATTTCCCTCTAACCAGGACCCATTCGGTTTCTTTTGCGAAACCTTCGTCGCAGAAGCGCAGTGTTTGCGAATTGCTAGAGCCAGGAGACTACACGTGACCAAAGTCGTCGGAACGACCACGCCGGACTCAGGAATCGCCATCCTCGTGGGAAAGCTGCACGTGGAAAACCAAATCCAGCTAAACTCCCAGCACGAGGCGCGCTTCATTAGATCGCTGCCAAATTATACTGCTAAACGGTGGTAATCATCCGGTCCAGTAATACACTGCTGGCCAATAAAATAGGTGTGTGATAGATTATTTTGTTTTTCTCTCAATTACGCATACCAAGTTGCAGCAGTCTCAATCACACCTACCGCACACAGAAGCCTTGGGATCTGCCAAGTTACTAGCCAGACAAGACTACCGCAGGCTTTTTCGTGTGGTCAATATAATAGGTGTGTAAAATATATTAACGTGTTATTATTTTACATGATTCCATTATACGTTTTATTTGGTGAAGTTTGAATTCTGCGTGTTAATAAATGTATTCAAATGGTGAATAAGTCAAAGATTTGTTATAGAATGGGTCGAGCATCTCACTGTACTCAAGTGGAACGAAGTACAGTGCTAAGAAATTTTGTTCAAGAAGATAAGACGTATAAATAAATCGCAAATACACTGCGGCGTTCCGAAAACTTCGTTACAAATGCCTTAAAACATTTGAAAAAAGGAAACACGCAAAAAACCCAAGAAAACATCTACAGCAGCTGACCATCGTATTGCAATTTTAGCGAAATCTGGTCCATTCGCGTCATCCAAAACCAATTCAGCACAAATTGGAAAAGTGGCAGGTCCGAGAACAGTTCGCTGTAGGCCGTAAAATTCCAATCTTCCAGAAAGAGTTGCTAAGAAGGTTCCACTATTTCGAAGCCAAAGCCTTTGAAGAAAAATGCAATTTGCTTTTCAACAGCGTTAATAGGCCTGGTTCAAAAGGAATCAAAAAATGGCGACATATCCTTCGGAGGGACGAATCAAAGGTAAACCTGTTTTCCTCCGATGCACAACGAAACGTTAAACGTCCAAAGTGCAAACAGTTTGATCTGCGACACACGCAAAATATGGTAAAGCACGGAGGCGAGAACAATGAGGTTTGGAGCTTGCTTCTCGTGGAATTGCGCAGGTCCTATTCTTCGCAACGCCACTATAATGGCAAGATTCGAATGCAAGGCTAAAGGATGGACATCCTAAAGGATGTCATGCAGTCCTATGCCAAAGATAACGTGCCTTTACATGACAGTTTCTGCAAGAATTGACCAAAAACACACATCGAAGTATGTAAAGGAATGATTTCAGGATAGTAAAGTGACTATAATTTCGGACCATGCCAATCTCCTGTCATCAATCCCGTAGAAAATTTACGGAATGTACTTAAAAAGAAGTTATTCGATCGAAATTTCACAAATAAGGATCGTTTGTGGGAAGCAGCTTAAAAGGAATGCTACCCTATACCAACGGAAACTTATCAGCGTTTGAATGACTCAATGTCAAGACAAATGGATAAAATTTGGTTGAATAAGGGAGCTTACACAGGTTACTAGTTGCTAAAAATGTTGAAGTCTTAAAATCATTGGATTTGAAAAATTTTAATGCAATGGATTACAATACACCTATTTCATTGACCAGGTACTTTTTTGGATTTCATAGAGAAGAAAGAGTTACGATAAAGCATAACATTTAATTTACAAATAAAAGTGTTCTTTTTCATATTTACGACTGTGCCTAACTATAAAATATTTGAATATAGAAATATTTTTAGAGAAAACTCGAAATCTCATGTATTTTTATCTCACACCTATTTTATTGACCAGCAGTGTAGTAACGACGAGAGCACTCCTCCGCCGAACGACGGCGGACGCCCAACGAGTCGGAGCTCATCCACCCAAAAAGCCGACCATCGGAGCTACCATCGCTACCCCCATTCACACATCACCCGACGATCGGAAAATTTCTACCCGCAGCAGATCCAGTCACCGCCGGCCGGCCACCAATCCACAGTTTGATTTGAGTCGCATTCTTGTCCTTCTGATTGCTGTCCCTATAGCCGACCTTGAGAGTTCCGTCTCTCACGCTCGAGCTCGCCTGTGCAAAAGAGGCCGTTGAGAGCCCACCCCAGACGGTCCCCGTGGCTTGACCAGGGACTGGGGGCATTGTCGAAGTTCGTCTGACTGAGAGGTAACATGTATAATGTCCTTAACCGAGCTCCAAGTACTTTTAACAAATAACAACAGCTACTTTGTCACCTGTTTCGGACGTGTACAAAAGTACTGTAATGGACGATTCGGTCGATTCATTTGCATTGGTGATTTGGGTGTTGCTACTATCTAGTATGCAGATACTAGGCATAAATTAGTTTTAACAGAGTTTGTTCATAATCACAACAAAGTTTCTTTTGATATGCTGACCGTTGACCATCATAAACAGTTTTGTAGTTGAAGTGAGTCTAGTTCTAATTGTATTCTTGATCAGCAGGGGCAGATCCAGAAAAATTTTTGGAGGGGGCCCGAAATGTTCATTGTACAATACGTAATATGTAATAACCTCATTTAACCCTCAAAAAGTCAAGCTAAAATTGTGACTTTAAGAAGCATCCTAAGACCCAATGAAATCAAAAGCCTCCTTTACCAGTGGGAGAATCGAAAGCCCGAAAACACTCGATGATTTGCATTTCAAATTACAAGTTCATTGAAACTAAGGAACTGTAAGTTACAGTCTGCAACTAGCCGGGTTTTTGAGACCCCTTGCCTTTTTGAGGGTTAACTAAAATCAGTTTTAGTGGTCGAATGATCAATTTAAAATGTCTCAGCAAGTTAAAAAAATCGAAGGGAACTCCCAGTACCCTCCCCCTGAATCCGACACTGTTGACCACGGCTAATATGAATGAGTGCCGCAAATATGCATATGCTCAGTCATATTTCGGTTGGATACATTAAAAATTCTTTCGATTAATTCAATGCAAATTGGTGGGTAACTACTGCATGCAGCCATATAAAATGGTCGTCTCTTTCGATGCACTTCACCAGTGTCGGTTTTGTTGTTCACTGCGTTCGAAAAAGTGTACCCTAGCTCGGATACGAGCGAAATTATTGTCATTCGATGGACCCCCTAGAACAGTTGCTGTTGGAGCATGTGTATGAAGCGATACTCGATGCGGGTGTCAATCCGGAGACAATTCTTGGCTCTCGTAAGGGAGTATTCGTTGGTGTTGGTTTCGGAAACCGTAACAAAAAAATACATTTCAGGCATGTCCTCCCAAGGGCTATGGAGTGCTGGGGTAAGTTTGTGTTTTTCTTCTTGCTTTAAGCGGCTCATGAAACTCGAACGGCTACTCTAACTCTCGGGCATATGAAGGAGGTGATCGAGGATATCGATGAAGCGAAGACATATTTTTTACTGCATCATACTGTTCTGAAGCTGGACAGCACTAACACGAAACTCCGAGTAGTTTTCGGCGCTTCCTGTCGAACATCAACAGGACTTTCATTGAATGATGGCTTGTCTGTTGTTCAGGAAGATCTCCACAATTTCACGCTACGTTTCGTATGTACCGATTTGCTATTGTAGACGTATCGAATAGTTCTGCGAAATTTCGCGGAAGAAGGAGAAGAAAAGCACCTGGAAGATGCTAAGTTGCTGAAGCAGGATTTTAACGTGGATGATATGCCCTCAGGTGTAGACGACGTGGAGGACCGAAAGAGGTTTGATACAGCAGCTTGTCGAGCTTCTGGAGTCATCTAGGTTTTCAGTGCGCAAGTGGAATTCTAACAATAGAGAACTGTTACTAATTCCCTGCACGCTTAAGAAACAACCGTTTGATACTGGAATTAGATTCGTCTAGCTCAACCATCAACGCGCTAGGTCTTGCCTGGGAACCTTGTACCGATCGCTTTCGATTCACTACTCCGGTCTGGAATTCTGACGCTGTTATCACCAAGCGCATAGTGCTATCAGACGTCTCGCGATTGTTTGACCCCCTAGGGCTCGTGGGGCCAGTCATAAAAATCTTCATCCAAGACTTGTGGAAGTAGGAATGATCTTGGGATGAACTGTTGACTGCAGAGTTGCAAGAGTATTGGCACGAAAATCACCGGTTTGGATAGCCTCTCGGTTCCCCGGTGGGTTGGGAGCATTAGCAGTAGTGCAGCGGTGAAAATTCACGGGTTCTTTGACGCATCTGAGCTAGCGTATGGAGCCTGCGTGTACATTAGAACAGTTATAGGGGCTGGGTAACTGTAACTGTAACTGCGCAGCTGTTGACGTCCAAGTCGCGGTTTGGTCAGCTTGAAAACCTGGAAACGAAGAAGAAAAGGGAGTCTATAGCTCGCTTGGAATTATCGTACTTGCTCATTTGTATGAAAAGGTCGTACAGAGTCTCCGCATTTCCACAAGCTCGTTCTTTTGGACGAATTCGATGATTGTTAAGTGCAGGTTATCATCGTCACCGTCAAGGTGGAAACAGTTAGTCGCAAATCGAGTTTCCGAGATCCAGCACACCACGATGATGGGGGTCCACTGGCTGTTATTGGAAGAAGCGTTTCGTCCTGCGACCAAGCAGAAATTGGAAGAACACATCGAGTCAGCAGATTTGGAGGAAAAGGCCACAACATTGGTTCTCCAAACAACCGCTCCCGGCTTACATTCGCCGTTTCCGATTCAACGCTCCTCTAACGACATCAGACCTCGATGAGCACAAAAAAATTCTTCAATTACGCCGACAAACGAGAAATCCGATGACCTGAAGGACGCATTTTATTAGTGTCTGAACATAGCATATGGAGAGTACCCAAAGTATGACGTGAAAGTCGTAATCGGAGATGCTATTGCTCAGGTCGTTAGAGAGGACTGTTTTCGTCCCATAATCGGTAAGGAGAGCCTTCACTTCACTACCAGCGGCAGCGGCCTGCGGCTAGTGAATTTCGCTGCCGCCAGAGGGATGGTCATCAGTAGCCTCTACTTTACACGAAAAAATATCCCAAAGCACATCTGGAGACACCCAAATGATGAAATTTGCAACCAGATAGACCATGTTCTGGTGGATGGACGGCATTTCTCGGATGTTATCGATGTGCGGACATTCAGAGGTCCGAAAATTGACTCCACTATCTCTTTGCAGGGCCGCCGAGAGGGAGGGGGCGGAGCTTTGAAGGGAGCCCGGATTTTTAACAGAAACTAAAATTTTGACAAATACTTTTTCGACAAAAATTTATTTGAGAATATAATTAAAAATTCAATATCTTGTGTATGAGGTAACTAGAATAACGAAATTTCTAAACTACTGCATATTTGATATCAACTATGTTTATACCAACCTAATTCTCGCATCGAAACAAGATCAGACTCGAGCGGGCATAGCGGAATTTGTACATTGAATATCATGTACGCAGCTCACCTGGGTTCGAATCCCAATCCCGCACACAGGAATAGAGATTTATTTTAGGAAAATTCCTAATCTGAATGAAAAAGCGAATGACCTTAGCGTTAAAATGTCTATAATCGAAACAAAAATATGATCAGACTTGTAAGGGTTAAACAATTAAATGGTTTGATTAGAAGTCATGAAGTTGTCTTCAAATTTCGCCAATTTGAAATCGATTTTTTTGATTTATTGAATTTCCAATCTTCGAAAGCGCTGGATTAGTATCGAAAGTAATCATTGAACGAAAAAAATCCCTGCTTAGGGTTTCCACACCGGTTTGTGGAGGCGAATTCCGTGTCTTCGTTCAGGTAAATCTGAATTCGCCCGGAAGAATCCATTGGATTATTTTGCAATCTTGCGTTGCTCTTTTCTTTACCAGGGATCACCTAGCACCCAGTCCTCATAAATATCATCCCCGGGTTGCAGGCCCTATGTTCCTCACAAAGATTCTCGAAAGAAACTGAAGTGTGATTTCACACCCCGTGTTTGTTTACTGAGGAGCAGAGCAAAGCTCGCTCGGGCTATCCTTCACAGCGAGAGTGGTTGGTGCTTTTGGATTCTTTGTGAATATCCGAGAAAGCGAATCACTACATCCAACTAAATCAACAAAACTGTTAACAAATGCAAAATGTATGTACAACTAAATGTTAACGGCACAGAAAGGTGGAGTGCTTTACCAAAACATTACACTCTGCGGTGAATGTGAAGAAAATAAGTTATTTTTCCTCCTAGTGCTACGAGCTACAAAGGAAATAAAACTGCATATTTATTTGTTTTTTGGCGTTTTATGCAATAAAAAGCAATGGAAGCGCTCCAAAATTCTGCCGAGTCAAGATCACTTTAATTTGAAATTCTGATTGATTTCAACGCATACCCATGTGTCTCTTGAAGTCTATCCTCTGACCAGTAAAATTCTGCCGGTCAAAGTACCACTCGAGGCGGTAACCCTATCTCTATTTGAGAGCTCAATTGGTCAAATGAGTCATCAAAACCTCTTGATATACCAAAAAAATTCGAAATTAATCCAAAAATTTAAATTTAAAATTTAATATATTTGGTTTGCCGTTCATTGATACAAAATTTATAAAAAATCATATTCAGATACGAGATGATACATAAAAACATTTTTGTAAAGGGGTCATACTCAAATGACGTTGCTTTTTTCGGTGATTTTCGATTACCAATTCCCCCTAGTAAAGAGGCCAGGGATGGAAAAAAATAAATACGTTTTACAATTCTTTCAAATACGGACTTTTATCAACATTTTCATTATAACAGCAAATTGCGTACACAACAAGCCACTTTCGTGACGCCTATAGTGTTAATAGTTTTGTTTTGAATTTTATATGTCATGGCGCATGAAAAGAAGATCTCTTAGTTCACAATCCTGCAGCTGCCAATAATTCTAAAAAGCATACGTTCTACTAAATTACTAAATTGTGTTTGATTGATTTCGAAGAGAAAATTTAACTCTGCTACCAAACTAAATCAACTAGTTAGCAAGATTAGGTAACTAATGTAGCAAGTTAAATCCGCATACAAAATCTTTTCGTTTTGGAGGAGTGAGCGTGAGATTTTGAACGTCGCCTCCTGAGCGTAACGATTTTATTTTATTTTTGAACTATTTTCTAGAAATCAGTTACAACATTCTTGTAAAATATTTTAAGGTGTGCTAACACGCCAACACAAATAAAAAAATAATTCATGTTTTTATAGGATTATGAATGTTTTCGAATCCAGCATAGCGTAAAATCCAACCAAAACCCTTATTTGAAATATGATCCATGTTTCTCATTTTTTTATTCCTACATGGATTTTTTTATTTTGTTAAAATTTCATTGATCTATTTTTTCAAGTTGTGGATTGTATTTGTATTTCTACAATTGTTAGATTCTGCCTTTTTTATCTATTTGCACACTTTTATTTTATCCAACTTTTTACGTTCCTTACTTTTGCTTTTTTTCTATTGCTATCACTTACTTTAATTTATAGTTTTTTTCTCTGTTAATGAATTTTATGCGCAATTTTTCGAGAAAATTCTGCTTTCGTTATTTTTTTATTATTGTTTCATATTTTAATACCCTGCTTTTTTATTTGTTTCTTTTGTCATTCCATCTAATTTTTAGAATTTGCCTATTTACTACATTTATTCTTGTCATAGCCTTTTTCTATTTCCTTTTTACATTTCTTATAAAAGAAATGTATAGAATTCGCTCAAACTTTCAAGATTTTTTCCGAGGCCCGGAGGGCCGAGTCTTATATACCAATCGACTCAGCTCGACGATTTGGGACAATGTCTGTGTGTGTGTGTGTGTGTATGTAACGGACAAATTCTCATTCGTGTTTCTCAGCAATGGCTGAACCGATCTTATCCAAACCAATTTTAAATGAAAGAACTAAAAAACAGTATGGACGCTATTAATTTGTTTTTGATTCTGATGTTTAGTTTCCAAGATATGAATGTTTGAATGCGTAAAAATGGCGTTTTTTGCAGTTTTTTTGAATTATCTGCCGAAATTGACAATATAGAATAGCAAATTATATGTTTTTAGACAGCTTTAACGAATACCTTTCGAACAAGCTACAGATTGTTGAAATCAGACTATTATCAAAAGAGATATTTAACATTAAATGCGGACGAAAGATTTTTATCATTTCCCATTGCCAGAAATATGACCAAAAACATGTAATCTATTTTTAACGCCAAAACGGCTTATTTTAGGTCAATAGTATCTTCGGTGAATTTAATGGAGGCAATATGCCCTTTCTTTTGATATTGTGCTTTTGCTGATTAATCCCCCTATGAGTGAGATATTTTCCCAAATTTTCTTGGAAGTGATTATATCGAAATGATGCCTTCAGCAAATTTGTAGCTCTTACTTTTGCAAATAACTTTACTGAAGACTTCAAATATCTATTTTGAATACTTTAAAAGTTATGGCTTGTTGTTTGTGGATTACTCTTTGTCGCCTATTTATTGTTCAATATAGTAATAATCCATTGAAATAAGCCAAACATTATTTCGATAAAACGAATTTTGTATTTCATTTTTCTATCTACAACCGCTAGAAATAATCACCGAACACTTCCAAGTTGTCTGGAAGGAACTTGATAACTTATCAGTGCAAAAATGTTCATTTGTGCGAATCTTCTGACTGCATTTTTTCTAATTCATGACCATCGGATCGATCTGAAACATATTGGAAAATGAAAAGCGAAATAACTAACTCCAAGCAACGGCGTAGCCAAGAGAAGGTTTTGGGGTTTAACACCATACAACGCCCCCCCCCCCCCACCACACCCACAAAAAAAATTGGATTGAAGTTGAAAATTTATTGATGCAGACTGATTTAAGTCAATATTACAATAACAATTATCTGATCCGTACATTGATATTCTGTTGTTGCAAACATCATGAGGACTTTTGATAAATTGTCGGAATGGGGTCCTGATATGTAACTGATCTTTTGGTCTTGATTTCACAGTTGTCTAATTGCATCAATATCAAAATCCTGCCTGAAAACATTCCAATAGAAAATTCCAGAGTTCTGTTTTCAATCATGATCCTCAGATTTCTTTTCAAATTGAGCTCGTTTTTGTAGAGATGTACTGTAATAAGGGTCTTTATTTAATAGGAAGCGAAGTAAAAATTGATTTGATGTCTATGAAACATAGAACTGCGCACCAAAAAATGCATAACTTTCAACATTTGCCAAAAATGTTTTTGCCTTTCTCATTCACTCTAAAATTCGTCAATCTAATCCCGACCGGGAGGGCCGAGTGTCATATGCCAATCGACTCAGTTCATCGAGATCGGAAAATGTCTGTGTGTATGTATGTGTGTATGTGGAAAAATATGTCACCTCTGTTTCTCAGAGATGGCTGGATCGATTTGCACAAAGTTAGTCTCAAATGAAAGGTACAACCTTCCCATCGGCTGCTATTGAATTTTTTTTATTGATTGGACTTCCGGTTCCGGAGTTACGAGTTGAAGAGTGCAATCACACAGCAAATTCCCATATAAACTGAAATGAAAAATTTTCAAAATCAAATTTGTATTTTTGATGCCAAATGACTTTATAATGCATGAAACATCGAGATTTGATGTAAACTCGAAAAAAATCATGTTTGACAAAAATTGATTTTTTTGGACTTTGGTACATTTTTGCCTTTCTTTTTTTTATTTCGATTATAGAGGTTTTAACCTTAAGGTCATTCGCCTCTTCGGGTTAGAAAAATCTCTTGTGAAAAATTTCGAACCCTATGTGCGGGGTCGGGACTCGAACCCAGGTGCGCTGCGTACAAGGCAATCGATTTACCAACTACGCCACGCCCACCCCCTTTTGCCTTTCTCATACAGAAAGGTTATGCAATCAATCTAAAAATCGTCAATCATACCGGCCCGGAGGGAGTATGCAGTGAGTGGTTGCTACTTTAAAAATAAAACTAGTTTAAAATTTCTTAACAAGTTGAAAATTTTCGGCAGGACCCGGACCTCCCGGATCTTACTATGTGATACTGAAACATCGCTTGAAACCAGCGGCGGTCAAGCGATGTTTCAGTATCACATAGTATCTCAAGATCGTGGCTGTCGATCCATTGTATGTATGTGCAAATCGTACTGAACATGAAATATTCATTTCCACCATTTTATTGAACATAACCATCGTAGTCTGGACAAGTGAGACAAGCACAATTGCACCACTAGGTGGATTAAAACAGGTTTATATTTTGGGAATGCGTCGAGTTGAGACGCAAACGTAATATGATTAATAACGAGGATAACACTTTCCGAATGTAGAGAGAAATTTATGAAAAATGACGATTTCCATTCGATTCTAGCAGGTCCTGATCGATTTTGATGAGAATTTGATTTTTGTTGTATGACCAATTATATGTATAGGTCAAATGTTCAAAAACAGTAATTTAAGGTCAAGATAACATCATTTTTAAACCGCCAATTTCGGAGGTTTAGTATCTTCGATGAGTTTTACAAACGTTAAACAGCGCATCATTTGATAAAATAATTTTGGCGGTATATCGTCCAAGAAGTATTTATGGTGAATTTTCTCAGGTTAATATTCATGACTACAATAAAGTCTCAACAAATTCGCTAGACACGAACTCTGTTACTATTTTCTGAAAAATTAATTCTGCATAATTTTAAAACTTCAAAAATTACGGTTTCGGAATTATGCAGTTTGGACAGTTTGATCGATTTTCACCAAACCCCCACCAATTGTAAAATTGGTATTGTAAAAAAAAACGTAAGGGCGATACTTCAATGCTGATAGGTGGGACCGAAAAAGTAAACAATCGTCAAAGGGGCGATACTATCATTTTGTCAATTTCAATAGCAAACACAAATTTTAATTTAATAATTTCAAATACTTCATGAAGTTTTGGGTTTCGATCACTGAATCATGCAATCTAGGATGTAAAAAACACAATAGTTCTTAAATAGGAAATAAAACCAAGTCTGGAAATATTCACTGTTGATTTTCTTTGAATGGTGTCACTGCTAGTGTCGCTTTTTTCCAGAAAAAGCGTTGATTTTTAGGTCTCAGTCGCGTTGGAAATTTGAGTAAAGTATAAACTTCATTTCGATTCAAAAAAAAAAATCAATTTTTTGGCTCAGTACAATATACATAACCCCTTTAGGAAAATTCAGCTTTCCCACCACAATGCATTGATTGAGGAATTTAGATATTTTATTAACAGAGCATTAGCAATAATTCGTTTGTATGTCTATTTTATGGGCCATTTTTTCGCTTTCCTATTGATTTGGTTTGAGATTTCTAGCACTGATGTTGTCCTATGCTGATTTGAGCGATTCTCTGTGTCCTGCCACAATCCCATGTAGTATGTGTTATCAAAAACATCGCGAAGCATCAAGTTTTAAATGTTCTCATACGATATAATATCAGAAGAGAGTGATAAGAGTTATAAGAAATGTCTCATCACACTGTTAGGTGGATTAAAAGCGTTTTTTATATTTTTTTTGCATTTCCAAAAGCAATTTTACTTATTCAAATTCATTCCAATTTGTCTTATTGTTTAATTTTTTACCTTTCTCCTATTTTCTTCCTCATTTTCTAGTTTTTAGCTTTCCGTTTATCGTAGTTCTATTTTTCCCATTGTTCATTTAATATAATTTTATTTTATTTTTTTGTTTCGATTACATAGGTTTTAACCTTAAGGTCATTCGCCTCTTCGGGTTAGAAAAATCTCTTAGGAAAAATTTCTAACCCTATGTGCGGGGTCGGACTCGAACCCAGGTGCGCTGCGTATAAGGCAATCGATTTACCAACTACGCTACGCCCACCCCCTATAATTTTATTTATTTTTTTTTTATTTTTTTATACCTTTTTCTTAAGATTTAATTCGTTATTGTTATTTCTTCATGTTTTCCATTTAACCTATTTTGAAAGTACTTTTTCTGTTGACCATTTTCCTATACGTTTACATTGAATTTTTTTTCCTAAAAAAACATTTGATTTATCTTTTCTTTTTTTTAATTTTACATTTAATTCGTTGTTTGAATTTATTTCAAATTTCATTTGTAGTACTTTTTCTATTCTTTAAATAATATCCATTTTATTCATTTTTTTTGGTGTTGATATTTTCATTTTTGTGTTACTATGTTTTAATTGCCGCAATGTTCTACTGTATCGATTTTGTTGGCTATTTTCGGCAAATTTGAGACTAAGAGAAACGAAAGCAATGAAATTGAAAGACGGATAGGTATTCTAGAGCGAATCAGTTATAAACTTAGAATGGAAAACTAGAACTAGGCAGGCTCATATGGGCATGATCGAAAGGAAATGTGAAGAATTCTTTGCCTTCTGCTTAGTAGGAGTTGGGCGTTGCACCCAAGTCTACCGCATGGCCTATGGTAGAACATGACTCATCATCATGTTTTACCGCCGACGCCGGCAAAAAATTCTTCACAAATCCTCGCTCAGAACGTAAATAGTCAACAAAATCGATACAGTAGAACCTTGCGGCAATTAAAACATAGTAACATATAAACTAGTTGGTAAAAAAGTAGATAAAAATTCGATTTCTGCTAGCTGAGCTGTGTCATTAATTGCTATCAGCCATCCGTGTGTGCGGAACGAAAAATCAATAAGTAGTTCAATCACAATAGGATCGGTGCGACACCGATAGCTTGGTGTCGATTGAATGCATACGTCACGGCTTGATGCTAGCAGAAAGGGAGAAGAATGATCGCATGGTCGTTCTAGGCGAGGATTTGTGAAGAATTTTTTGCCGGCGTCGGCGGTAAAATGATGATGATAAGATATGTTCTACCATAGACCATGTGGTAGGCTTGGGTGCAACGCCCAACTCCTACTAAGCAGAAGGCAAAGAATTCTTCACATTTCCTTTCGATCATGCCCATATGAGCCTGCCTAGTTCTAGTTTTCCGTTCTAAGTTTATAACTGATTCGCTCTAGAAAACCTACCCGTCTTTCAATTTCATTGCTTTCGTTTCTCTTAGTCTCAAATTTGCCGAAAATAGTCAACAAAATCGATACAGTATTTTCATTTTTGTGTTTCTATAGTATACTATGCAGTGGTGCAAATTTTCATTTTCAAATGCCAACTTTCAGTTCAATCAAACCCAACCATGATTCAAATTCAAAGCCTCCCTTAATCATTCACTTTCAAGTTGGCGGGATTTTCATAACTGAACCGTACGTCTTCATTTCAAATTGATGCTTTTTCATTCACCAACCAAAACTGTCATCTGCTCTGTAGAGGCCAGTTTAGGTTAAATGTCGACATGTTTTGCGTTTTCAAGCTTACATGGACAGTAATAACTATGTTCAGAGTAGTTTTGCTTGAAATACCTAGTCAATACCCCAGTAAAGAGATATTCACAGGGTCAATGAAATTGAAAATGAATGGAAAATGATTGAGCAGATCGGCTGTTTGAATGGATAATGGAAACGAACAAGTGCGAATTGAACATAGTAGGGCATGATTTGAGATTTTTTCTCCCTTCAAGTTCAAAACAAACTGTTGAAAATTTGCAGCTCTGATACTATGTCGGCTTTTTGCCTTTCTCATATAAAGAAAGGCTATGCAATCACTGTAAAAAACGACTTTTTAATCGAGGCCCGGAGGGCCGAGTGTCATACACCATTCGATTCAGTTCGTCGAGATCGGCAAATGTCTGTGTGTGTATGTGTGTGTGTGTGTATGTGTGTGTGTCATTTAAACTCACACAATTTTCTCAGAGATGGCTGAACCGATTTTCGCAAACTTAGTTTCATATGAAAGGTGTAACGCTCCCTTAAGCTGCTATTGAATTTTTAGTTGATCCGACTTCCGGTTCCGGAGTTACGGGTTGAAGAGTGCGGTCCCACAACAAATTCCCATATAAACTGGTACCACCATGATGTTCAAATGATGTAAAACATATTAAAATAGATATAACATTACTCTATTTTGCAGGTCTGGATCACTAATGATCAATCAAAGCAGCTTTGACCACATTGGCCACCTATGACGGTTCATGACGCCCCCGGGGAACCCGCCAAGTTCCTAAGCTAATATCACACCCATTCCCCAACGAATTCTCTACCGATTTTTACAAACTTGATTTCAAATGAAAGATACAGTAATACCATTGACTGCTGCTGAATTTCATT
This sequence comes from Topomyia yanbarensis, assembly GCF_030247195.1. NCBI lineage: Eukaryota > Metazoa > Arthropoda > Insecta > Diptera > Culicidae > Topomyia > Topomyia yanbarensis. Next base: position 7,258,767 of record NC_080671.1, read on the forward strand.
CGGTTCTGACTCTTGCTTCCGAAGTTACAGGGGTGTTAGTAAGGATACACTGGAATTTCCCATATAAATCGGTACAATCGTAATACCTCAGAGGCTAAAAACTATTGAAATGGTCACCAAATTACTTCTAATCGCAGATCTAGATCACTGGTTGCCAATAAAACATTCTTTGAATGTATTGTCCACTATCGACGATTCCGGAAGTCCGGAATTCCGGGCATATTCCACAATTAAAGTCACATCGGTTCTTCGGTGATGACTGAACCGATTTTCTCAAACCAAGTCTCAAATGGAAGGCAAAATATGCAGTTGAGTATTGCGTCGCCGACCTTCCCTCGCCTTGCCCTTACACCTCCCTCCTTCATCACTCCCCTCCCCTTGGACCACCCTCACGCCCGCATTTCCTTCATCCACCCCGTATACCGAAATAAGATGAAGGATTTCTGACGCATCCTCCACTCCCACTCTACTAACCCCCCATTCCCTCCACTTTCAAACCCATTCCACCAACATTTCAAAATATAATCACATGAAGATAACATTGAACTCATGCTGATTAAGCTAATTAAATATTATTCTTATGTGTATGTGCGGATTTGTTAACAAAATGTCCACATCGGTTTCTCGGAGATGGCTGAACCGATTTTCATAAACTAAGATTCAAATGAAAGGTATAATATTCCCATAGGTTGCTATTGAATTTCATTTTCAACCGACATCTTGTTCCGGATTACGAGTTGAAGAGTATGGTTACAAAACAAAATTTATTGATTTGTCCACATCGGTTTCTCGGAATTTTCTGAACCGATTTTGACAAACTTGATTTTAAATGAAAGGTCCATCAGCTGCTGTTGAATTTTGTGTGGATCCGAGTTCTGGTTCCTGAATTACAGGGTCATACATACGATCACGCAACAAATCCCGATTCTAACGAATTCTGTGATGAATGTAAAAAGGTGAATTTTTTTCCAAAATGTAAACACAACTGTTGAATTTGTAGATCTAGGTCATCAACAGTCATTCAAAGTCTCTTTGGCACACTGGCCACCATCGACGGATCCGGAAGCATCCAAATTCAGAATAACGGTTATATTGGTTTCTCGAAAATGGTTAGATCGATTTGATCAACTTAGTCTCAAATGAAAGGTGTTGCGTCCCCGGAAACTGATATTAAATTCCATCTCCATCCGACTTCCGGCTCCGGAGTTACGGGTTGTAAAGTGCGATCACATAGAAAACTCCGATTCAAACCGATACCGCGATGAATGCAAAAAGGTGATCTTATATATACTTACCATGTGTAATAAGAATGAAAGACATTTCCATAATGTTATATTGTACGAACCAGCTATTAAATCATAGTTTGGAGAAATGGGAAAGGCACGATTGCACCTCTAGGTGGATTAAAACAGGTTTTTCTACTATTTTTTGTTTTCCATTTTGTCTGTTTGCTCCGTTTTTGTTCAATACTTTCAATTTTCTTTACTATTTCGTCTTTTCATCATTTCAATTTTCCAGTTTTTCAAAATTTTCTGGTTCGTCCATTTTTTATAAACTTCTCTATGGTTATTTTATTCTTTTCTTTTATATATACTCCTCTAGTTTTATGCATTCTATTGCTTTAGATATGTCTTGTTTTTAATGTTAAATAAATTTTACTATTCTTGATTCATCGAGCTTTTCAGTTTTATGCATTTTTTATATTAATGTTTGTATTCTTTTTATTTTTTTTTTATTTTCATTGATTCTTTCCTATCGATTTTCCATTATTTTCACCATTTGTTCAATAATGTCCGACTTTTTTAATATTCGCAATATATTTTTCTAGTTTCTTGTTTTCCTTTATCAATTTTTATAGGTTTGGCTTTTTTCTCGATTAAACATTTTTTGACAATGGACATTAATTTGTTTATTTGGTTGATTTTGTTGTTTTTAGCTCTTTTGTACATTCTTTTAATATTTAGTTTTCCTATTGCTTTTTTTAATCTTTTGCCGTTGATCGTCGTTTAGATATTTTTAATTTTTTGTAATTACTACATTTTTAATGTTACCATTTCCTTACCTTTATAAATATTATTAATAAAAATGGCGCTTTTCAAAGTCACCAAAACTGTCGAAGAGGTATTAAAAACTTCCAAAGCATTAAAAAACTCTACACCCAGGCAAAACGTATCACGAAATTCATAAGATTTATCTTATGATGCATAGAAAAGTAACAAAACCATGTTTTCATAAGATGAACATGAAAAATATACGACTTTTATGATTACCTTAACATTTTATAAGTTATTGCATATGCCAGTCGAACGAATTTCATACGAGCATCTTATGATTCTCATAAACATAAGAGAAATGTATAATATTGTCTTATGATAAATCAAAGATGCCTTATGGAACATGAAATCATAGCAAACCGATTTGACAAAATATATGCCGTTTCATAAGATAATCTTATGATTCTCATACGTGCTACTTGTGGTTAAAACGTATACGATATTCCTATGAAATTCGCTGTATTTTTTGCCTGAGTGTACGCTTTTTTCTTCATTGGCACTACAAACAACTAGAGCAAAAAAATGGTACATAAACAAAAAATTTCAGTGTACTATACATAATATCTGTGAACCCCAATGGATTTCAAACATTGACTTTTTTGTACTCAGGCAATACAGAGTGGTAGGGGCCCGTACGTTGGACCCCCCGGGCCCGTATTTTCTCTCTGCGGCCCTGTCTCTTTGACAGTAAGTTTCGAGCACGGTTGTCAACTGTATCGAACGACAGATCACATCGAATGACGTGTTTCAATATTCAGCGAGCGTCAGCCGAAGGAGTATCATCCGAATACCGCCAGAAGCCGGGATTAATGAAATCAACGTGAGTGATAACATCAACGATCTATGGGAGCTAATCCATGGAACGGTGAGCACAACAGTACGAGAAGTGATAGGCACTGCGCAAAGACGACCGAGCGCTGGTTGATTCGATGTGGAGTGTCATAGGTTGACAGGCGAGCAGAACGTTGCCAGAAGCAGAATGTTGGTGTCATGTACCCGGCTTAACAGAGTACGGTACAAGGAAGCAAGAGCAGCCGAGAAACGAACCCACCGCAGAAAGAAAAAAAAATCAGTTCGAATAACAAGTTATTGCTAAGCCGCAAGAAAGCATGGAACAGAATGATATTGCGCATTTTGCACCTAACAAGACTCCTGCGTTGAAAATATTTGCACAGTGCATTTTCCTCACTACACATATACATATGCGTTCTGTATACTCGTACCCTATCTGACAGTTCTTTTTGTTTTGTGTTTGCAATTTGCTGCTGCTAGATTAGGTAGGGTGAAGTGCCTATTTTCACCATACTAAGGAGGGCGCCTCACTGAATCATTAATTACTCGGCCTACAAACAATGGAATGCGTACAAATTGGCATCAACAGCTTCGCTTCGCTGTTAAGTACCAAGATAATAACATACATGCGCTGAAAACAGTGAAATTCTCGTGTTTGAGCGCAACGAAAACACGAATCGTGTGCCCCTATTGTTGCGCTACCATTTGACTTAATGCGTTAAACAAAGATGGCAGACACTGCTCTAACCAACGGCTTCAAATGGGTAGCGTGATAATAGAAACATAGCGATAATGGGCTCATCACCTTAGATATTTTTCAAAATTTTATAGCAAAATGCTAAATAAAATATGTGATATTATGTTATTGCGGAACCGTTTTCAGCCTGGGTAAACACGGATTGAAACAACATATGATTACGGACGACTTACAACACACGGATTCGGATCCGGAAGCTGAAGAGTGTTTAAATATAATCAACTATTCTCGGGACGATCTTTTGCGCTACGATGACTCTCCTGCTGCTTCATTGTCATCTGAAATGATTGTATACAGATTAAGCTTGTCCGATAGCGGGATGGATATCAGCAAAGCAGAAAATGTTGATCACCAACAAAGTGAAAGCAGATTTTCTCAGAAAATTGCCGGAAGGATTGCTTGGTTGCTGGCTGCTTATTGCGGTACAGGATTTTAAGGGCCATAGTTTCGGCAAGGAAGGGGGTCTCCAGAAATATTGCCGAACAATTCACTCAGTTGTTGCCTGCTGGCGAAAATTTTTTAGAAACGGGAAGTAATTTTTACATGCGACGAAAGTGGAGTGGCAATGCCTGTTTGAAGCTCCAAGCCGATTCCGCAAGAGGACGATTTCATCCGCTTTGCGTTGTTCAATGATAAAACCAACCATAGATATTACTTATCTTTAACTAATCTACTAATCTTAATTGAAATTTCCAATGCTAATCGATAAAAAATGACACGACATATTTTGTTGTTAAAATTCTGCATGAGTATTAGTGAGTGAGGAAAACTAGCTGTCAAAAATCTCACGCGCTAGAGTCTTAAAATTCACAGGATGGGCAATATGCGGAAATTTCATGAAACTTTCAATGGCGTGCAGTGAAAGACAGCGCCATCTCCCGTCGTGTGCAATGACCAAGAAGGTAATTTGCTGACAGATAAAACAAAAGTGGTCGCTAGGTGGAAGAATCTCTTTGAGACTTTATTGAACGGTGGAAGCGGAAGAGTATCAGAGAACAGAATAAACGTGAACGACTACGGACAAGCTGTGGAGCCGCCTACACTAGATGAGGTTAGAAAAGCTATCAAGGAGCTGAAAAACAATAAAGCTCCCGCTCCTGGCTGAACTTCTTGAACACGGCAGTGAGCAACTATAAGAAGTCCTACACCATATTATATCGAAAATATGGGAGGAAGAAGAAGTGCCTGTTAGCTGGCTAGACGACCTTATTTGCCCTCTCTTTAAGAAAGAATAACTCTTCTTACTTCGGCGTACAAAATCATGTCCAGCACTCTGTTCAACAGATTGAGATCGCTTGAGTAGTCCTTCGTCGGCAAATACCAAACCAGTTTTCGTGAGGGTCGATCAACGATGGATCAAATGTTTACCCTGAGACAAATCCTCGATAAATCTGTTCATAGATTTCAAGACGGCCTACGACTTAGTGAAACGAAATGAATTATGGCAAATTATGCTAGAACCTGGTTTTCCGACGAAACTAATACGGGTGATTCGTGTAAGGGTGGATGGATCTAAATCAAGCGTAAGGGTGACGGATGAAATTTCGACATTCTTCGTAACCTTGGATGGATTGAAGCAGGGTGATGCACTGTCGATTCTATAGTTCAACATAGCGCTCGAGGAAGCGATTAGGAGAGCTTGTGTGCAGAGGAGCGGTACCATCATCTCACAATCGCATATGTTCCTGGGTTTTGCGGACGATATCGATATTATCGGGATAAATTGACGTGCCGTGGGAGATGCATTTGCGCCTTTAAATAGGGAGACAGTGAGCATTGGCCTCATTGTTAATACCGGCAAAACAAAGTACATGATTGCTGGTAAACAACGTAGGTCCAGTAGTGGTAGTGGTGCGAGATGGTGAAATATTTGAAAGTGTAGATGCTTTTGTGTACCTTGGAACTCTAGTGAGGTGCGATAACGATGTTACCTGCGAGGTGAAAAAGCGTATTGCAGTAATAATAGGGCTTATTACGGACTTCGTAACCAGCTTAAGTCCCGCAGCTGGCGAAGGAAGACGAAATTCGTTTTTTATACGACCCTGATTCTCCCAGTGGCTTTATAGGTCATGAAGCATGGACATTAAAGGATTTGGAACGAAGAGCGTTCGGAGTATTCGAGCGAAAGGTGCTGTGAACAATACTCGGCAGTAAGTAGAAGAACGGATTCTGGCGGCCGGCGTCGCATGAACCATGAGTTATGCCAAGTATATAAAGGGACGGATATTGTGAAGATGATACAACACGGCAGACAGTGGTGGGCTGGACACGTGGTCCGAATGCCAGATGAGCGTCAAGCGAAGACAACAGGGAACCCGGAAGAGGCCGTCGGCTTCGTGGCAGGTCGCATATACAATGGCTTTGTGTAGTTGAGGAGGACCTGAGGGCGCTCAACGTTCAGAGCGGCTGAAAGCGATTGGCCCGGGAACCAGTAGGGAAGGGTACTCTATTCGGCGTATGTCCATCAAGTATCAAGTAAGAGGAATGTATTGTATTGTAGTATTGGGCAGTATTTGTGAGTTTTAGAGGAATTCTGGCAATATGGTTATCAAAATTCTTGGAATTGGCTCAGAAGACTGTATATCATGGTTTTGAAATCAATTTGGTGATTTGACCCCGAAACGGATATTCTGGAGTAGGTTCCTGTGGGTCCATGAGTACCTGCTCCTGGATCAAATTTCCATACTGTTCCGTAACGATGAATAATAGACTTCTGAAACAAATCCAAGAATGTTGATACCTATATTGCTATAGTATTTTATGGATATACTGGAACATCCTTCTGGAAATACGGATTACCGGGAACCAAATGGTCATATGGTTTATGTTCACAGATTCTGATAGAGGATGAGTTTCTCCAATACGTCCAAAAATGTTCAAATCGGTTAAAAAGTCATAGTTATGAATATCGGCCTGGTACAGGAGTGTTTTTGTTAGACACATATTAAACATATTTTTCTCATTTTCTAGACCAAGTATTTGTTTAACCACTCATGAAATAAAACATTTTCTGAAAAAAATATTACAATGAAACGGCGTGTAAATATTCAAGTAAAAACGTTATTAATCCACCTAACAGTGTGATGAGACATTTCTTATAACTCTTATCACTCTCTTCGGATATTATATCGTTTGAGAACATTTAGAACTTGATGCTTCGCGATGTTTTTGATAACACATACTACATGGGATAGTGGCAGGACTCAGAGAATCACTCAAATCAGCATAGGACAACATCAGTGCTAGAAATCTCAAACCAAATCAATGGGAAGGCGAAAAAATGGCCCATAAAATAGACATACAAACGAATTATTGCTAATGCTCTGTTAATAAAATATCTAAATTCCTCAATCAATGCATTGTGGTGGGAAAACTGATTTTTCTAAAGGGGTTATGTATATTGTACTGAGCCAAAAAAAATCGATTTGTTTTAATCGATTTAAAGTTTATACTTTACTCAAATTTCCAACGCGACTGAGAATTAAGAAATCAACGCTTTTTCTTGAAAAAACCCACCATTCAAAGAAAATTAACAGTGCATATTTTTAGACTTGGTTTTATTTCCTATTTAAGAACTATTGTGTTTTTTACATCCTAGATTGCATGATTCAGTGATCGAAACCCAAAACTTCATGAAGTATTTGAAATTATTAAATTAAAATTTGTGTTTGCTATTGAAATTGACAAAATGATTGTATATATAGTATATAGTCCCTTTGGCGATTGTTTACTTTTTTGGTCCCACCTATCAGCATTGAAGTATCGCCCTTACGTTTTTTTACAATACCAATTTTACAATTGGTGGGGGTTTGGTGAAAATCGATCTTAATGTCTAAACGGCATAATTCCGAAACCGTCATTTTTGAAATTTTAAAATTATGCAGAATTAATTTTTCAGAAAATAGTAACAAGCAAAAAAGTACCAAAGTCCAAAAAAATCAATTTTTGTCAAACGTATTTTTTTCGAGTTTACATCAAATCTCAATGTTTCATGCATTATAATGTCATTTGGCATCAAAAATACAAATTTGATTTTGAAAATTTTTCATTTCAGTTTATATTGGAATTTGCTGTGTGATTGCACTCTTCAACTCGTAACTCCGGATCCGGAAATCCAATCAATAAAAAAAATCAATTACAGCCGATGGGAAGATTGTACCTTTCATTTGAGACTAACTTTGTGCAAATCGATCCAGCCATCTCTGATTAACAGAGGTCATATTTTTTTCCACATACACACATACTCACACATACATACAGACATGCATACACACACAGACATTTTCCGATCTCGACGAACTGAGTCGATTAGCATATGACACTCGGCCCTCCCGGTCGGGATTAGATCGACGAATTTTAGAGTGAATGAGAAAGGCAAAAACATTTTTAGCAAATGTTGAAATTTATGCATTTTTTGGTGAGCAGTTCTATGTTTCATAGACCTTAAATCAATTTTAACTTCGCTTCCTATTAAATAAAGACCCTTATTACAGTACATCTCTACAAAAACGAGATCAATTTGAAAATAAATCTGAGGATTATGATTGATTACAGAACTCTGGAATTTTCTATTGGAATGTTTTCAGGCAGAAATTTGATATTGATGTTATTAGATAACTGTGAAATCAAGACCAAGAGATCAGTTACATATCAGGACCCCATTCCGACAATTTATCAAAAGTCCTCATGATGTTTACAACAACAGGTTATCAATCTACGGATCAGATAATTGTTATTGTAATATTGAATTAAATCAGTCTGCATCAATAAATTTTCAACTTCAATCCAATATTTTTTTTGGGTGTGGGGGGGGGTTGTATGGTGTTAAACCCCAAAACCTTCTCTTGGCTACGCCGTTGCTTGGAGTTATTTATTGCGCTTTTCATTTTCCGATATGTTTCAGATCGATTCGATGGTTATAAGTTGGAAAAATTACAGTCAGAAGGTTCGCACAAATGAACATTTTTGTACTGATAAGTTATCAAGTTACTTCCAGACAACTTGGAAGTGTTCGGTGATTATTTCTAGCGGTTGTAGATAGAAAAATGAAATACAAAATTCGTTTTATCGAAATAATGTTTGGCTTATTTCAATGGATTATTACTATATTGAACAATAAATAGGCGACAAAGAGTAATCAACAAACAACAAGCCATAACTTTTAAAGTATTCAAAATAGATATTTGAAGTCTTCAGTAAAGTTATTCGCAAAAGTAAGAGCTACAAATTTGCTGAAGGCATCATTTCGATATAATCACTTCCAAAAAAATTTGTGAAAATATCTCACTCATAGGGGGATTAATCAGCAAAAGCACAATACCAAAAGAAAGGGCATTTTGCCTCCATTAAATTCTCCGAAGATACTATTGACCTAAAATAAGCCGTTTTGGCGTTAATAATAGATTACATGTTTTTGGTCATATTTCTGGCTATGGGAAATGATAAAAATCTTTCGTCCGCATTTAATGTTAAATATCTCTTTTGATAATAGTCCGATTTCAACAATCTATAGCTTGTTCGAAAGGTATTCGTTAAAGCTGTCTAAAAACATATAAATTGTTAATCTATATTGTCAATTTCGGCAGATAATTCAAAAAAACTGCAAAAAACGCCATTTTTGCGCATTCAAACATTCATATCTTGGAAACTAAACATCAGAATCAAAAACAAATTAATAGCGTTCATACTGTTTTTTAGTTCTTTCATTTAAAATTAGTTTGGATAAGATCGGTTCAGCCATTGCTGAGAAACACGAATGAGAATTTGTCCGTTACATACACACACACACACACACAGACACACACACACACAGACATTGTCCCAAATCGTCGAGCTGAGTCGATTGGTATATAAAACTCGGCCCTCCGGGCCTCGGAAAAAATCTTGAAAGTTTGAGCGAATTCTATACATTTCTTTTATAAGAAATGTAAAAACACTATAGATATTTTGAATGACGACAAAATATTTTACGAACATGTTTGCGGAACTAAACAATAAAATTACAACATTTATTATAAAATTTGCTACTTTGTGAAAAATAGGATGGGGGCACTTTACAAAATTTTACTCATTTTTGCCATGACATCCGTATAATCTATGCCCGTGATTTTTATGTCAAATGACCTTGAAAATTCTTTCCACATTTGCCGTTGATATCTTTTTCCATCATGAAGGAGCCGGGAAAATTCGCGTGGACGTTGGGATATTTCCAATTCTCAAAAAAAAATCAAAAGGAAGGTCGTTGCGATGCCGGATCATTCTATTCAGCCTTCTGAATTCGTCGCTCGCCTCATCAACGTCAATTTGGAAGAAAGCTGCAACAGCAGCAATGTTTTTGACAGATATGAGAACTTAGGTAACATTTTTACGCTTTTCTCGTTGAAAGGGAATCGCTTGTAAATCTGATTTGCAAGAATGACGAATAATTGACGACATGTCATACGGAGTCTGTCGATGTCTGCGACAGAGACAATTATACTGACAAAACTTGCAAGTCTGCAACTACCTGTCCCAGCCCATGAAGTGGAACCCAGTTCTTCCGCAAATTCAATGTACTCTGCATCCGTTCACATCACACATTCACATCCTCTTCGTGGTAGATGTCGATATGCAGCCAGTGAATTTTTCGTGACTCGGACTGAAACTTCATGTTGTGCTTCGTGACCGTAGTAGGGGCGTAGTTCAAAAAATTGAGTAATGTAGGTTCCATGAGCATCGAAGCCTTTCGAAAATTGGGCCATCTACATATTCAAAAATTAAAAATTCAAGATTTTAAAATTTTAGAATAATAAAATTATAAACTTTTGAAATTCAGGAATTTTGAAATTGGAATGCTTTAAAATTTAAAATAATATTTGGCGAATAGTTAAAACAACCAGAAAATTCGGATCGAAAACTATTTCAGTTTATAGCCGAATCTCAGCATTTTTTGCATTTTTGTCGAATTTACAATAGTTGCTCAAACTCGGAATCAATTTCGTTGAAATTCAGCAACCAAAAATTTACTTTACTTTTATATCAGTTTCGAATTTTTCTCTTTACTCGGTTGCTCCGGAAATGTCCGAGCTGAGGTAAGTGTATATATGTGAAAATCGTTTAGATTCCGGTGAAATGATGCAAGCTTCGGAAACCTTGCACGCATTAGTTTCTGCACATTTATTCACTCGCTTCATAGCAGTTGAAGTCGATATGCCAAAGCAGGCGTTTCGGTTTTTGTTCGTTTCTTGCGTTTGTTCTTGTACATAGTGGTGGTCTGGGTGGCGTAGCGCCTCAATTAGTTCACAGTGCAATGCAGTGAATCATTATGTGCGATTACGAAACAGTTTTAAGTTTTCCGCCGATAGTGGTCTTGTTGTGCAAAGGTGTAGTAGTTTAGTTTTTGGCCATCATTAGAAAGAAGAAGAGCAACATTTGCATAGTACAAAGGAAGCGATGAAAGAGGACGCGCTATTAAATGTCGTTGGCGATAATACCACTACACATACATGACAAATGTGGTATTATTGAACTGGCATGGTGTATCGAGACTTGGCAGAATATGTACATTCTTGGCTTACATATACAAGGCTAGCTCGTTAGAGTGTGAACATTTGACGAGCGGGCGTCATATAACGTGTTGAGAACAATCTATTGGGTTTACCAAATTAATATAGCATTCGGTCTCGGCGCGACTTGGAATTATGAACCTTTTATGATCGAGAAAATTTGCGTAAAACTATATTAATTATTGAATCTCACACGGTGTTTCGTCAGAGCGGACTGAGTGACATTGGATTTTCTTCAAGAAAAACGAGTTTGAAGTTTGGATCGCAGCACCCTTTACATTATAATTTGAAATGAATTTTTGCCATTATTTTTGCTTATTGTAACATATTACAAATCATACAAAAGTCGAATATAGCCGAAGAATATTTATTCTTTATTCACTGCTAAACTTACATTATTGATTTGGCTGGATCTCTGCCCCTTCGAATTACCCATAAATGACTCTGTTTAAGGAGCCGCTGCATTTAAGCTCTTCATACAGCGTTTGTGTGAACTTTACTGCAATTAAAAAAGTGTTCCTAATACCATTTTCAAATATTGCGGCTTTAGAGGGCACTACATTTACGGCAAATGATTTCCATTCACTATATTGATAAGTACTTATTTGTTTATTTTTCTATATACAGTGAAGACCCGATTTCATCAGCACCCGATTTTATCAACCTCCGATTTTATCTGCCCCCGATTTTATCAGCATACTTTTCTTATCTTAGAGATCCGCAATATGCAAATAATTTCTTTTTACAATTTTGCACTGTAAGACCCCCTTAAGGAAAATTTAAGCTAAATCAGGAAAGGTTATGAGGCTATATCTAGGGACTGAAGAAGAAAATTTTAAGAGCTTCGGTTTCTTAAAAAGAAAGAAAAATATTATTAATGTCCCCATTTATCAGCCAAAATTCACCACGGGGCTGATCAAAACGGGTATTCACTGTATTCACATTTATTTTCAATGTTCTAATTATATATTTACACCACTTTATTTAACATTTGAATTGAGAATTGGGACCCCGATTGAAGTGGCATGGACTAGAGAGTGGAAATGCCAACTCCTGGTTGATAACATGCAAAGTTGCAAGCTTAGAGCCTACTTTTATATGGAAACACTAATAATTGGTCTCAGATAGCACAACTCTGCTTATTCCATTGCGATTATTCCTATTATGATATCTATTCATCTCACAGCAATTCAAGAATACGAAAATCCTTGCCAACCCAGCCCTTGTGGTCCTAACAGCCAGTGTCGAGAGAAAAGTGGCCAAGCGGTGTGCTCATACCTTCCAAAATATCTCGAATCACCTCCTAGTTGTCGTCCTGAATGTGTCACTAGTTCAGAATGCTCTTTGGACAGAGCCTGCATTAATCAAAAATGTGTCGATCCATGTCCGGGTACATGCGGAACAAATGCTCGATGTAACGTTAAAAATCACAGTCCCATCTGCTTTGTACAATGCAGACCTCAGCAAACCCCGACTGTGACGAATCCATGCAACCCTGCTCCATGCGGACCTAATAGTCAGTGTCGTGAAATCAATGGACAGGCTGTATGCTCTTGTGTACCAGGGTTCATTGGAAGTCCCCCTACTTGTAGATCAGAGTGTGTGGTTAGCTCAGAATCCAGCCTGTAACAATCAAAAGTGTAGAGATCCTTGTACTGGGACATGTGGCATTGGAGCTAGATGCTCGGTCGTGAATCATAACCCAATCTGCAGCTTCCCGGAACGATATACTGGTGATCCTTTCTCACGTTGCCAAACCATTAGTATGAAGTCTTTTTACTGCTTCGAATATCGATTTTTTCTTACTCCCTCCCACAATACAGAGACCCAAGAAAAACAAAATGGGACCTTTATCGTTTTCATCTCAGCAATCATACCTTCATTCAAAGTAGCGAAATCAAAACTGTTGAGCAATTAGAAAATGCTTCAAACCAAATTATTAAGAATATTGTGGATTCCTACAAAGCCAGTTGTCCTATAAGAAAGTAATTTTCAAATAGAGATGTTTCTTGGTGGAATAAAAACCTATCAGTATTAAGAAAAAAACGTCGGTAGGTTGTTCAATAGAGCAAAAGCCACAGGTGCCTGGGATGATTACAAAAGGGCCCTGCGGATTATAACAAAAATATTAGGAAGGCTAAACGTAAAGACTGGAAAGGCACTTGCGAAAAAATTGAAAGTGCTCCGGTAGTTGCTAGGTTACATAAAGTGCTACCAAAGGACCATTCAAATGGTTTAGGTAGACTTAAAAACACGGTGTATTTATTAGAACATTTTTATGCAAAAAAATTCAGCATCTCTGAAACTTCGGAATATGAAAGAGTGGGCTTTCCCCTTTCATTTGAAACTAAGATCAAAATAATCCGTCGGGGGGTTCAGAGCAACTTTTTTTTTGAAGTTTTTTCCGTAACAATATAGGTTTTACTACTGGAGATAATTCATATTTCTGTCCCTAGATGGTGCTTTATACATTCGAACAACACTAAAAGTGGGAATTTAATAGAAAATTTAATTGTCTACAAGTTTGTTGACCACTAAAAATTGATCTGAAATCATCCGGAAAAGTTGTTTAAGATTTTAACAAAGTTATATCTAAAATAGTTTCACACGAGGCCTAGTGGTTTGGAAATATGTTTTCTCGCACTTATTATATTACAAACAAAATAATTGGGTTTAGTGGCATGAAAATATTAGACGGGATTCATTACGTTGACAATTCTAATTGAGCTTCTGAAAATTAGGATGTTTGACAGAGTCAGAAAACTATTTGTGCTTTTGGTTTGTAATCTTTCCCGATAGGTTCGAAGGGACTACCATTTATCGGAAGGTATTGCTTGGTTACAAGGGTTTGCTTATAGTTATGTTTTGTTACACGGGTGTTTTAGAAAGGACCAAACGTCGTATAAATTAGGTTATGATCGCTTAAGTCAGCTATTAAAATTCCGTTCAAGACGAAATTTTGGGACACACCGTTTCTAATTTAACGCAAACCACAGTAGTAACTGTCCAAATTAGTGTTTAGTGTGAAATGATTTATTCAAATTTTCTCCGCAAAGCATATTGTGGCAGTTGGATTTTACAGCCATTTCCTATCAATTATGCGAGATATCGTTACTAAATTGATCCAAGATTATGCGATATGTATTACTTTTGAAAACAAAATATGATTTGAGTACAACAATAACCTTATATACATAGAAGTCCTCGAATATATCCCAAAAAAATTATCTTGATCCAAAAACTCAAAGTTTTTTGTTCACTGTTTGTCACATTGAGTTAATTTTGAAAACGGATAATCAGCGTTTTTAACCAAGCGTTGCAATGAAATCTGCGAAATATTGCAATGGTGCGTTAAAAGTTTCATTGAGTTTGTTCAAATATAATGGTTGAAGTTCAGGACAAGTCAATTTTATACGAAGATGCTAACAGAGTAGGAGATTCATGTAAGAATAGTTATCAGTCATACCTGAGAACAATCGAAAAAAATGAAAAAGAAGGCATACATAATTGAAAAGGCTGTTTCTGCGGGAGGAATCACTTACCATCATGAAAAAGAATATTAATATCATACTAGTTTGGTCAACACTTATCTAAAACTTCTCATCCTAAAAATATGAATGGGGCCCTGTATCAGTGAATTATAATTTACAGCTAAAAGTTGACTTTCCAAGCTTTCAAATTCCGCTGAATTCACTATTGAACTAAACACAACTATTTGGCAAATAAAAAAAGTGCTTGTGAATTAACAAACCACTAGGTCTTCTGTGAAACTAACTTAGACTTAGAATTCGTTAAAATATTAAACTACTTTTCGGGATAATTTCAAATCGGTTTTTAGTTGGTAACAAATTTGTAGACAATTAAATAATCTATCAGATTCTCACTTCTAGTGTTGTTCGAATGCCTAAAGCACCATCTAGGGGCAGAAATATGAACTAGTTCGACTGTAAAATCTATGTTTTCACGAAAAAATACTTCAAAAAAAAGTTTCTCTAGACCCCCCGACGGATTATTTTGATTTTGGTTTCAAATGAAAGGGGAAAGCCCATTCTTTCATATCCTGAAGTTTCAGAGATGCTGAATTTTTTTGCATAAAGTTGTTAAAAAAAGACACCGTGAAAAATGAAGACTTACAAAAGACTCCTCTGAAACATTGGAAGTTATGATGAAAACTTATTTCCCGGGTTCGATTTCTATCTCTGAGGAAGATCATCTGGTATCGAATAGAGTAGATCCAACACAAAATTGGCCCGCGAATGCCTATGCTAAAGCCAGTGAAATTTTTTTTCGATCTAGAGTCGTTCCAGCCATTCAAAGCTGCGGGGAAGGATGAAATATTTCCGGCACTTCTTCAACAAGGGAAAGAGACAATAAGTACATACATAACTGAATTATTTAGAGCCAGTATTACTCTAGGCTATATTCCATAAGCCTGGATACAGGTACGGGTAACTATTATTCCAAAATCTGGAAAAAAGGACAAAAGGTCCCCCAAAACTTTTCGTCCAATTAGCATATCTTCAGTATTACTTAAAACAATGGAAAAAATCTTAGATGACTTTATAAAGTCTACGTGTCTCAAGCGATTTCCTCTAAGCAAAGTTCAATTTGCTTACCAAAGTGGGAAATCAGCTGTAACAGCATTACATTTGTTAGTAAACAAAATCGAAAAATCATTTCAATTCAAGGAGTTATGTCTAGCAGCCTTTCTTGATATAGAAGATGCATTTGATAATGCTTCATATGGTTCCATGCGGACAGCTATGGAAAATAGAAGTCTTGATATATGTATTATCGATTGGATTGAGGCAATGCTCGCTACCCGAGAGATTTCAGCTGATTTAGGAGAGGAAAGATTAGTAATCAGATCACAGAAGGGCTGTCCTCAAGGAGGAGTTTTATCGCCCTTACCTGGTCTGGTGGTCTTAAGTAGTCGACGATCTCCTGTGTAAACTAGAGGGTCTCGGTTTCGAGGTAATTGGTTTTGCTAATGACGTCTGCATCATCGTGCGTGGGAAGTACGAAAGCACAATTTCCAGCCGACTGCAAGCGGCACTAAATTTAACACTTAAATGGTGCAAAAATCTCCATCTTAACATTAATCCTTCAAAAACAGCAATAGTTCCATTTACTAGACGAAGGGCCGTTTCATTAACACTTTTAGCTCTAGATGGAGTTCTAATTGAATTCTCAAAGGAAGTTAAATATCTCGGTGTTATTTTGGACAGCAAGCTCAATTGGAACTTACACCTGGAACAGGTAATTAGTAAAGCTACAAATGCCTTCTGGGTCTGCAAAAGAACTTACGGTTAAAAATGGGGCCTTCGGCCTAAAATGATTCAATGGATTTATACGACAATAGTAAGGCCTAGAATAACTTATGCTTCAATAATATGGTGGCCTAAAACTAAAGAGGTGACCGCCTAGAAAAAATTGAATAAACTGCAAAGACTAGCATGTATTGCAACAACTGGGGTGATTCGGAGCACACCTTCCGTGGCCCTGAATGCTCTTCTAAATCTCTTACCGCTTCATCAGTTCGTGGAATTGCAGGCAGAAAAAAGTGCTTTGCAATTAACTCGATCTACAAGAATTGTAGAAGGAGATATGACAGGACATCTAACGATCCTCAAAAAATTCAATATACCTAAATCCTATTTCACATTCAATAATAGACTGGATGCAGACGAAGGCAAACCAAGAAATTCCCTATAATGTGACTGTAACAAGCAGACATGTGTGGGAAACAGGTGGGCCAAATCTACGTTCAGGCTCTATTGTTTTCTTTACGGATGATTCAAAAATGAATAGTAATACATGAGCCGGGGTGTTTGGACCCGGGATAAGAACAACTATCCCGACGGGACACTACCCAACTGTATTTCAGGCGGAGATTCAAGCAATTCTTGAGTGTACGTATATCTGTCTCAAGAGGAAATATAGATTTGCAACGATCTGGATCTTTTCAGACAGCTTAGCAGCTCTTAATGCTTTAAAAGCCTCAACTTGTCAGTCGAAGTTAGTATGGGAATGCATTACTTTACTTAAGCAACTGTCAGGGAATAATGAAGTAAACTTGCTTTGGGTGCCCGGTCACAGTGGAATTCAAGGAAACGAAACAGCTGATAGTTTGGCAAGACAAGGTTCCGAGACCGAGTTTATAGGCCTAGAACCTTTCTGTGGAGTCTCAACCTGTACTTTAAATATAGAACTTAGGAAATGGGAAATTTCTATGGTAGAATCGAACTGGAACGCCACAGATACTGCAAAGCATGCAAGGAAATTTATAAAGCCGAGTGCCAAAGCCGCTCGAACTTTACTTAATCAGTAAGTAAGAGGAACCTTAGAATAATAACTAGTTTGTTTACCGGTCACTGCCCTAGTAGATATCATCTACATAAAATGGGAACAATTCAAAGTTCGAGTTGTCGTTACTGTCAATTTAAGAATGAGACAGCGGAGCATTTACTTTGTGATTGCAGCGCTCTTGTTAGTCACAGATATTCAATTCTTGGAAAAGGGTTCCTACAGCCCTCATAGATTTGGCAATCAAATCCTAGTAAGGTAATCAGATTCATTAAACGAGTTGATCCTAACTGGGATAATATGCAAAATCAGTGTCGCTTGTTTTCGAGTACGGCCCAAGACACAGAATCAGATCATGGCAGATCTTCCATCCGAGAGAGTTACTCCCTGTTCGCCGTTTCGAAGAGTCGGAGTCGATTACTGTGGACCATTTTCTTTGGTCTATCCTCATTGGCGTTGCCAGCCTGTAAAATGTTTTATCGCTGTTTACATTTGCCTAGTCACCAAGGCAGTACAGTTGGAGATAGTCGCAGACCTCACCGCACAAGCGTTTCTAGCATCGTTGAAGCGATTTACATCTCGACGTGGCAGACCCGATTTGATTATGTGTGACAATGCTAAGAATTTCGTCGGTGCAAAACAAGCGCTGGATGAACTTCACTAGCTGTTTCACAGCAACAGTTCAGAATGCTGTCACAAAGGAAGAGGTAGACGACAAAATAGACCGTAATCGTAACAGCAAAAGCAAAAGGTAGTTCCAGTATAGCAAGATGTTTAACCTGTTAAGAAACAGCAACACTAATGTCACTGTTCGAAAACACAGCAGTCAAAACACTAGATCGATATCCAGACACAGAACGTTTATGGTGTCAAGGTCATCATTGCAGACGCAGTACATACCACTCAGGCACGTAGCCAGAGGGGGGGCTAGGGGGGCTAAAGCCCCCCCCCCCCCGAAATTTTCCAAAAATAAATTGAAGAGGCAACATGTTTTTCGGTAACTCGTAAAAAAATTGTATCTTGTTTGGTTCCAACAAATTAATGGGAGAATGGTGAGGAAGATTGCTATTTCGAGCCACCGAAGACATCGGTCACGATATCTAGTCAGTATGCCGAGTCTGATAACACACTTCCTTTCATATTGTGTGACTCGTCGGAAGAACAAAAGAAACTGTTACTTTAATTATTGCTGGGGTGATCCGTCGGATGATTGAATCGCAGAAGTGGTGCTCCAGCCAAACGTGGAGGCTATTGACTTCCGGAATTTTTGCATAACCGAATTTCATGATGGGAAATATTTGCTGAAGGTGAAAATAGAGGTTATGCTTACGAACTTCGCTTTTAACGAGTTCTACCTTGTCAGGCATTCAGTACTTATGTTATTCAACAAATTAGCCTAGGCGAAACCAGTCATTTTGCAACTTGTAACACGTGGTTGATTCTCATATATATGGATGATGAGAAAATCAATGTTCGGCCCGTGGCTATTAAAAGATTCCTGTCACATGAACCGTGGCCATTAAAAGATTCCTGTCACGTTTAGAAAAAATGGAATTTATTATAAAGGACACATCTAGGAATTAGACGGGCAGGGTCAGCTAGGATTTCGTCCTAGCTGACCCTGAACGTACAAAACGCAATGCGATAGTATCATTATACACGTTACATCTTTGCACATCCATAGTCTCCAATACGATTACCTGAAAAACAAACAATTGCCAAATTTGTGGCTGCTGTTCATATAATATTGACGGCAAAAACTGCGTCTAGTATCTCAAAATTAACAGTCAGCATCATCATTGAGGAAGTCGACACTGGTGGCCCGTAAGGGGACAAAACAAAAATGAAATCAGATATTCGCGAACATGGACATGGCAGTTACCATGATAATAATACGGAAGTGTACAAGATAGATATGAACTGCCACCAAGACGCGGTTGGTTATGAAAAATATTTCTCAGTCAGTAAACAGGTAAATCGCACGAGATCTGTTGGACAACCATTAGCGTTTTATCATTTTCAATGTTTACATCGTGGAAATATATTAAAGACTCAAGGCTTCATTTAGCTAATGCATTGAACCGACTCAAATAAACTAATTGTATAATAAAAATTTAGAAGTTTCATAGAAAACTGAGTACAAAAACTGTCCCAAAATTAACATTTATGGCTAGTGATGGCATCTAACAAAACTCATTTTATGCTAGATATTGGCCTGAATAAAGAAAGTTAGTTAAATCATACGCAAATTGGATTTCTGTAATAGATTAGAGCACTGTACGCTTAATATAAACGTCAGGCATCTCACTCAAGCGTGCTAAACAAAAACATTTCAATTAGCTGATGACATAGTTGTAGCCGAGACGACAGTTTTTTTTTTATTTTCGCATCATTTTAATGCAATAGTATTTCTATTGACACTCAATTTCATTTTATGTGGGGAATGCGGGCCGTATTGAAACACTGTTAGTCTGGAAAATCGAACAATAAGCAAGAAAAACGTGAAAAAGTAAACAAGCCAAAAAGTGGTAAACCAGCGGTTTTCCTGAGGTGTTCATCAACCCACGAATCGTATATTACTAATTTTGTTTATATACAGAAACGTATACAGTAGCGGTAGGACTAATTGACGTGATTTTACACTTACTTTCCTTCGGATGTCAATTGATCAATTGATGATAAACCACATATTAGTCAATCAACCATAATAAACTAAATGTTGCAACCACCAGCAGCACTTTAGTCGCTTTCGATGGTTTCTAATTAATGCCTATGTAAGTTTGAAAACGACGTGTCGATAGATTGATCAGACATCGGTAGGTTATCACGGAGAGCGACTAAAATGTTGTAACTAGTTGAGTCTGTAAGTCAATAAGGTGGGATTATTGTTTCGATTTCATGTTTTCATTATATTACAGTCTTTCGTTTTATTTTTGGTCTTTATGGAATAAGATGATAAGACATCACGGAGAAAAAAAAGCAAAAAGGAATCAATAAATTGAAATCGAGGGGAAGTAAGTGCGATGTATTCCCTTCTATGTGTCGAAATTAAGAGATGCTGAAATTATTGAGCTTGTTCACATTTATAGTTTCTAGTTATGTTGTCAGCAATGAAGCATTTAGTAAAATTTTACGTAAATTAGATGATGGTAGTAACAGTGTTAAGTGATTTTCGTTCGATTTGTGCACAATTTTCTTGAATAGATTAAATTCCGGGCAGTTAACTTTAGTTGATTAAATCATTGAAATACATAAGTCTTTCCACGTCAGTTTTACAACCCAAATTTCAATTCCTTCCAAAATGTTTTTTTACAATCTTTAGCTAAAAATAATTGACACGTATTTTTTGGTTTGGCCAAATATTTTTTTTTTTTTTTCAAGTTATTCGCTTTTGAACTTTGGAAGTCTATAAAATTGAACATTTTTCAATCACTGATAACTCGACTCGATACATGGAAAAATATTAAATAAAAATGTTGCGTTTTTAAATAAGCTTACCAAAAAAATCACAATTTTTTTTTGTTATATAACCTATGAAATTGCAATTACTTGAAACAAATTGAATTTTTTTAAGGTTGGACCAAATTTTTTATTTATTATTTTCTTTAAGTATTAAAATCATGTTAAAAAGATTGTGTAAAAATTTGGCAGTGGAATTCTTTGCGAGATATTACAATTATAAACATAGAACAAGGTAATTTTACACTAAATGCCCAGTGAAAGGCCTGTTATAACTGAAATATCTCGTAAAACACTTCGAGTTCCATTCTGAAATTTTCACATAATCTTCTGAATATAGTTATGTAATCAAAATAAATTTGATTTCGGGGGACTTTAAAAAAAAATTTGCTTTTAACATTAGAATACCCCCAAAAAAGTCTTAAATTTGCAGAATGCGAGTCATTCCACGATTTACAACTATAATTTTAGTTCCTTACATTTTTTTGCATTCTTTAGCTGAAAATTATAGACACGATTTTTTTTACTTTGGCTGAATTTGATATTTTTTTCAAGTTATGAGTTTTTGAACTTTATAAAATGCTAGCTAATACTCATCGCGCGTTGATGCGACTTTCAACGAAATAGGAGGAAACCACAATTTGTTCCGAAGCGCCATCTTGTAGGCAAGATAATCCCCACCAATAGCACACAAACGCGCTCCATAACAAATTCCTACTATGCATAATTTTTTACGGGAATTGGTTAAGCCGTTTGGGAGTCCATAAATCATATACATACAAATATCGACTTTTAATAATATAGTGATTTTTTAAAGTTTTGTAAATTTAATAGAATTGGACATTCATTCCCTGATAACTGAGAAACTATTATATTTCTGGAAAAAAGCATTAAATAATAAAAGCTGCGTTTTCGGAAGATCTCGGCGGATTTTTTTGTAATATTTGTTTTTGTTAAATAAATTATGTATTATGCAAATATTAGTAACAAATAATTTTTTTTTCAGGGTAGAGCCAAAAAAACTTTTTAGTTTTCTCAAATAATTTATAATTATATCGAGAAGATTGTGTACAAATTTCAGAAAGAAATTCGAACTATTTTACGAGATATTTCAATTACAATAGGCCTATCACTAGGCGTTTGGTGTAAAATTGCCTTGTTTTAAGTTTATAATTGTAATATCTCGCAAAGTATTTTGATATCCACTCCCAAGTTTTTGCACAATTATTTTAACATGATTCTTAATATTTAAAGAAAATAATAAGTAAAAAAATTGGTCCAACTTTAAAAAATTCAATTTGTTTCTAACAATTGCAAATTTCATAAGTTATAGAACAAAAAGAAATTGCAATTTTTTTCAGTAAGCTCATTGAGTACACAACTTTTTTATTTAATATTTTTTTCCATATATCGAATCGTTTCCGAATTATAAGTGATTGAAAAATGATCAATGTTATAAACTTCAAAAGTTCAAAAACTAATAACTTGAAAAAAAATCATATTCAGCCAAAATAAAAAATACGTGTCAATTATTTTTGGCTAATGAATGCAAGAAAAAAAATTGGAAGGAATTCAAATTTTGATTGTAAATCAGACGTGGAATGACCCATATATTTTGATCCTATTGATCACCAAAGATCCTCCTTCTTAACTGGGGTATGCCAAAAAATTATGTTAGCGTGATGCATTAGAACTGGTAATAGTTACAGGACGCCAGATCAAGAAAATAGAAGTTGAACCATCTACAAGTCGTTTGCTAAATCAGAAGATTTTGTGCAAATTTCGACATTCTTTTCGATCGAACATTTTATGGATATTTTTCTACTCATTTCGATTTAGCGTCTTCTACCCCTTTTAAACGTGTAGCTTAGAACACCTTGCGTTTTCCAGCAGTCAATGATTGTCATATTCGGTTAGCGCATAAATACTGAGAACTCTGGAATATTCATTGTTGCAACGAGAGTAAATTGTAACTTGTAAATAAAAATAAATAATAAAAATCAAATTAAACATCAATAATTCGTTGATGTACTATAGCCTTTCTTGTGACAAAGAACATGGATTGTCTTAGATTTGGCATTGTTTTCATTAAGAACTTTTCAAAATTTCGTTTAGTTTCTAGTGACAATATGAAGTAATTAGAACTAAAAGCTTTATGCAGGGGCGGGTAAAGCGTAGTTGGTAAATCGATTGCCTTGTACGCAGCTCATCACGGTTCGTTCACCAATCCCGCACATATAGGGTTGGAAATTTTTCTAAAGAAATTTTCTAACCCAAAAAGAGGCGGATAACCATAAGGTTAAAACCTCTATAATCGAAATAAAAGAAGCTTTATACAATAATTTTTTAAGCCCCTCCCGAAATAAACTCCTGGCTACGGGCCTGATACCACTCGTAAAAAGAAGGGCACTAGGACTTGATCAGCAATAGTACATAACCCGCATCGAAATTAGGTTACAGTCAACGGTCCCAGTAGTAACAGCAAACTAAAATTATATATTATATTTCGTAGTAGTAGAAAGTCGAAACCAAAACAAATTAGAAAAATTGAATTTAATTAGCAGTAGTTAGATTAAGAGGTAAATAGTTTGAAATCGTTGAGATTCCAAGGCAACCGGCATATGTTCGAGCGAAAGATAAAAAATTAAGTAGAAAAACTTCAACATCCCCATTGTGATCTAAACTTGGGAACAGATCGTTCTCGCTTTCGCCAAAGTAAATCTTTGGCCTATTTCACTCCACGAGTGTAGTAACGATCCAGTTGGAATAGGCATTTTGCTGTCGTGCTTTACTTGTCAGCTGGCCAGCTGATCTAGATATGTACTGTAGTTAGAAGGAAGATCAGATCAAACAAACCGTCGTAACGATAAGATCGTTTTTCGTTTCTGTGAAAATAAATAGTTTTTAGTTCGCCCAAATAAATTTTAAGTTTCAGTAGATATAGTTTTGAAATATTCTTGTTATGTGTTTCTGATCGGGTACCCTCAGTTCCGCTATTGGTTTCGATAGAAGGACACGAAACGATTTATTTTCAGTTAATTTTTTCAAGCTTTTTCTTTCGCTTATAATTGACTTCGATGCGACTAAGAACAAACAGAGCTTCAAAATCGGAGAAAAAGTACGAAATGCATAGAACCCCGGAAGGATCTTGAAGAGTAATGAGTAATGAGCTTAAACTGTTCTAAGCACCCAGACAGCTACCACCGAAGTGCACCGATGACTAAAAAATTAAAATTTCAAATGCCTGTTGCACCGTCGGGTCACCGGTGCAGATCATCACGTGTTTTCTTAACTTGACTATAAATTGACCGGTGGCAAATTACCGTCACCTAATCAATTAGCTACAATCGCACCGTGTCGTTGTGAACCAAGAGAAATGCCTTCGCTCAAAGTTCTACCGGTAGGCTCCGACGAGAGTATTGTGATATCGGGAATCTCCGGGCGGTTTCCGCAATCGGACAACATGCGGGAGTTAGCACGTAATCTGTACGCGAAGCGGGATTTGGTGGATGATTCGGAGGTACGGTTCAAGCACACGATTCCGGATGTGCCGCGGCGCTCCGGGAAGATTAACAATTTGACCAAGTTTGATCGGGAGTTTTTCGGTTACGATCGACGGCAATGCGATACGATGGATCCACAGCATCGGCTGTTGATCGAGCACACGTACGAAGCGATACTGGATGCCGGAGTGAATCCGGAGACTTTGCGTGGTTCGCGGACGGGTGTTTTCTGCGGGTTGTGTTTCTCGGAGACAGAAGTACGGTTGTATTATGTTACGTGCCCACCGGACGGTCTAGCTGTGATGGGGTGAGAATCAGTGATGACGGATAGGTGATAGAAGGGTTCTAATTCGAATTTTGATTTTAGGAGTACAAAGTCCCAACTCACGAATCGGGTATCTTATACAATGGATTTTAGAGGACCTTCGATGATGATAGACACGGCTTGCAGTAGTTCGATGTACGCGCTGGATGTTGCGTACAGGAGTATCAAAAATGGAGAATGTGATGCTGCTATAGTGATGGGAAGTAACCTGACTCTGCATCCGTTTATTTCGTACCAATTTGCGCTGTTGGGAGTGTTAGCGAAAGACGGGTATTGCAAACCGTTCGACAAAAATGCTTCCGGTTTCACGCGCGCGGAAGCTGTGTGTTCTGTATTTCTACAAAAAAACAAAGACGCCAAGCGTATCTACGGCCACTTGCTTCATTCGAAGACTAATTGCGATGGTTTCAAGTCCGAAGGGATCACCTTTCCATCTGCGGTTGCACAGCAACAGTTGTTATCCGATTTCTACAGCGAAGTAGCTATCAACCCGATTGAAGTGAATTATGTTGAAGCTCACAGTACCGGTACGATAGTCGGAGATCCGCAGGAGTGTGATGCGTTGGATAAGGTTTATTGCACTGGACGAACCGGTCCATTGTTGGTGGGATCTGTGAAATCCAATATTGGACACACGGAGGCATCCGCGGGAATGAGTTCTATAGCAAAGTGCATTATCGCCTTCGAGAACGGGTTGATTCCTCCCAATATTTATTTTTACGAAAATAAACCATCTATTCTTTCGTTGGTTGAGGGACGATTGAAGGTGGTAGTTGAAGCGACTCCGTTGCCTGGTCCACTTGTTGGCATCAATTCGTTTGGTTTCGGTGGAGCAAATGCGCATGCTTTGTTGTTCAGAAATTCTAAAGAGAAGAAGCGGCTCGGTTTACCAGCGGACGAGCTTCCAAGGTTGGTGGTGTGGTCCGGAAGAACGAAGGAGGCCGTGGAAGTAATGCTCCGAGATATTGCGGAACGTCCCTTGGATAGTGAGTTTATTGCTCTACTGTACAACATTCAAAAGCAGGCGATACCTGGACATCGTTACCGTGGTTACGGCATTTATCGAAAGAACGGGGAAAAGCCAGCGATTTTGCAAGAGTCGAACATTGCAAGAATTCAGCTGGAACCACTACCATTGGTGGCGATTTTCGGCGGAATCAATCGTCGATGGCGACTGGAGTTGGATGAGTTGAAACAATTTGCTCAAGTTGAGGCAACTTTGACTAAATGTCATGGAGTTTTACAAACTTTAAAATTTGACTTGTTTAAGAAATACACCGGTAGAGAACCTATCTTGAACAGTATGGTCGGAACGGTTGTGCTTCAGCTAGCTCTCGTCGACTTATTGAACTCGATTGGAGTAAAGTTTGATTTCTATGGGGGACACTCCGTTGGTCAATTTACCTGTGCTTATCTAGATCGTAACTTGAGCTTGGAACAGGTCATTCGAGTAGCTTTTTGGCATGGCCTGGTATACACGGAAGGTAAGGCAGTTAGCGATTGCAGTGTTTTCGTAAAAATAAATAACAAACTAGATCAAGTTATTCTGAAGGGTATGGTTAAGAATGCCTCGTCCAGATTCGGTGTTATTTCTGCTTCTAATCAGACCACGTTCGAACAAATCCGACAGCTCAATTCTGCTGGTTTTGTAGCGGAAGAACTGGCTTTTACAGTTCTTAGTTCTGAATCCCCAATGGAAGGATCAATATCCAACAAACTGCACCAGACTGTATTGTCCTGGGCGGTTGTTCCGTCATCGAAATGGTTCAACGCTAAGCTACCACAAACATCGTCTATTTTTCATACACCGAAGCTCCATAATTCAGTCTCCATTGTTAACCTTCTGGATCGGATTCCCAAGAATACTCACATTTTGGAACTTGGTAGTTCCCAATCTTGCGAAAAGGTGCTGAATATATTAAACTACAAATCGAATTACCTTCCGCGAGGCCTGGACTCTTCAGACGCTGTTAGCCGGTTGCTTAGCAGAATTGGGCAGTAAGACTTTGGGCTTTGAGATAAGTGTATCGCCATGGCTTACTATGATTTCTTTCAGCTTATATCTCACCACGCAGAACCTTCAGATTGCCAAACTCTATCCGACGGTTGAGTTTCCGGTTTCACGTGGAACGACCATGATTTCACCGCTGATTCGTTGGGATCACCGCGAGGATGCGTACATTGCTCGCTACGATTATGAAGAGTCAAGTAAGTCCAATAATCTGAAGTTTAAAATTGCGCTGACCGATGCGGACTACAAGTACATAGTGGGCCATTGCATCGACGGACGCGTGCTGTTCCCGGCCACCGGTTATCTGGTGCTGGTTTGGGATCTATTGGCAAATCGTTCCCACCGTGCAATGCTGCACATTCCCGTTGAGTTTGAGGACGTGCAGTTTCTACGGGCCACTACAATCGCCAAGGGCCAAACGGTTAATCTGGTCGTATCGTATCAAGAAGCATCCGGATACTTCGAAGTGCGACGCTTGAACGAATTGAGTTCGGTTACCCTTGAACTAATATTTTTATTTTATAGATATTGGAAGGAGTCACTGCAGTGGTAACAGGATATGCACGAAGTCACGATTCGTTAGTCAAGGAAGAAATTATTGAAGAGGTGTCTACGGCAACAAAGATGCAAACTAGGGATTTCTATAAGGAACTTCGTCTACGAGGTTACCACTATTCTGGATTGTTTAAATCGGTCCTGGAAACTAGGGTCGATGGATCCGAGGCTAAAATCGAGTGGAAAGGTAACTGGGTAGCGTTTTTAGATTGTATGCTACAGGTCGGAATTGTCGCTGTAGACTCGCGTTCGTTGATGGTTCCAACGGCTATCGAAAAAGTTTCAATATGCCCAGAAGATCATCTACAAGCGCTGAAGAAAGATAACCAAGGGCGGGAGTATTTTGACGTTAGGTCCTGCACCCAAACCAAAGTTTCAGTTTGTGGTGGGGTAGTCATTTCCAATCCCCGAGTCAGTATAATTGGACGAAGAAATCCTCCCGGTGTACCGATATTGGAAACATATCAATTCATCGCGTATAGCTCTGATTACCCGGTTTCTTCCCTGGAAGCAGTTAGGATGTGTGTTCAATTGGCCTTGGAAAACGTACCGATGCTGTCGGTTGCGGTAACTGAAGTGCACAGTGATGGACTTCCAGTTTTGAGTCATCTATTCGGAGAAGCTATCGCTGATCTACCCTTGGTTCAGTCCAGTTTAACATTACTCACAGCAAAACAAATGGAAGTGAACAATGTTGTTCTTAAGAATGAGAAACTATCCGATCAAACTAACTCACTGTTTCTAATCTCGGACAACAAACTAGCTGATGCGAGTTTTCTAAAGGACGCTAAAGCCTGCCTGGTAGATGTTGGATTTCTTTTGATCCGAGAGGCTGCCAAGTTTGATACGAATTCTTTTCGGCCACCAAATGAATTTAATCTTATAGCTACGTTCCGCATAGATCAGGAAGAAACATTCTTATTGCTTCAGTGCAACAACCGTTCGTTGAGCGAAACTCCCGCAGCAATACAGGTACAAATGAAGGAATTCAGTTGGTTGGCAGAGCTGAAGAAAGCCGTCAAGTTTCGGCCGGTTATTTTGTACGCTCAAAACGATTCGATATCGGGCATCATAGGACTTGTCAATTGCATTCGAAAAGAGCCAAAGCTTCAGAATATTCGCTGTGTCTTCGTGGATGACCCTAAGGCACCTCCGTTTGCATTGAATGATCCTTTCTACCAGAATCAGCTTAATTTGGGTTTAGCAGTGAACGTGTTCAAGCATGGGAAATGGGGTAGCTATCGTCATGCGCTGTTGACAAATGCTAGGAAAACGGAATCCGTGACCAATCACTGCTATGCGAACGGTTTAGTGAAGGGTGACTTATCCTCGATGATGTGGTTTACGGGGCCCTTGAATGAATGTTCTAGTGGACCGAATAAAGTTCGTGTGGTTTACAGTGCGTTGAATTTCCGAGACGTAATGATTGCGACGGGTAGATTGTCCTCGGATGTTCTCAATTCGAATCGATTGGATGAGGACTGTGAATTGGGGTACGAGTTTGCTGGAGTTCTAGAGGACGGTAGGAGAGTTATGGGAGTCGCGTCCGGTGGAGGATTGGCGACGATGGTCAACTGTGATCCCTTACTGACTTATCCGGTACCGGATGGGTGGACAATGGAGGAAGCCTGCACGATTCCCGTTGTTTATGGAACGGTTTGCATTGCTTTTTATATGTGCACGCAGATTCAGAAGGGCAAATCGGTTCTGATCCACGCTGGCAGTGGAGGTGTTGGACAGGCAGCGATACAGGTCGCACTTGCTGAAGGTTTGAAGGTATTTACCACGGTTAGTACGGAGGAGAAGAAACAGTTTTTACTGAAACAATTCCCGGAGTTGAAGAAGGAAAACATCGGTAATTCCAGGGATATTTCATTCGAGCAGATGATTAAAATCAGAACCAATGGTAAAGGTGTCGACTACGTGCTGAATTCGCTAGCTGAGGAGAAACTGCAAGCTTCGATACGTTGTTTAGGGAAGGGGGGTCATTTCTTGGAAATTGGAAAATACGATATAGCCAGGAACTCCAAGATAGCAATGAGTCTGATGCAGAAAGGTCTAACATTCACGAGTGTTATGCTCGATCTGATGTTCAAGGAGACTTTAGACTATAAATTAGTAAGATCTTAATTCAAATTCCGTCGTTCTATATAGAAAATAACTAACATTCTATCCTTGCAGCCTTACCATAATCGAATGTTACGTTTCCTGGCTACCGGAATAGTAAGACCATTGAGTCGAACCGTGTTTGATGCGGTTGATGTAGAGCAGGCCATGAGATTTCTGGCTAGTGGAAAGCACATGGGGAAAGTTTTGTTAAAGATACGAGAAAATGAAACCGATCTGGACACACTTCCGATTCAGTATGTCCCGAGGGTTTACTGTAACCCGGAGCACGTGCATGTCGTGATTGGAGGATTGGGTGGATTTGGGTTGGAGTTGGCCGACTGGTTGATTATGAGAGGCTGCCGCAGAATAGTTTTGAGCTCAAGCAGGGGTATTACAAAATCCTACCAGGAATACAGAATCCGGTGAGTTGAATAGCTGACTAAACTAACATCACCATCTAAAATCGAATGCATTTCCAGGATATGGAGAACCTATGGAGTTCAGGTGCTGGTGTGCACCGCAAATATCGCTAGCCTGGATGGTTGCCGTGTGTTACTGCGAAAAGCTTCCGAACTCGGAACAGTGTCGGCTATATACAACCTAGCTGTTCAACTGCGTGACGCTATTCTAGATAATCAGACACCGGAGATGTATGGTGAGTGCTTTGCCCCCAAAGCGAATGCTACCGAATATTTGGATGTGGTTAGCCGGGAGCTGTGTCCGCAGTTGAAGCAGTTTGTAGTGTTCTCTAGTGTTTCCTGTGGTCGAGGAAATGCTGGACAGAGTAACTACGGTATGGCGAACTCTATCATGGAGCGAATTATCGAACGAAGGCATGCTCAGGGGTTACCGGCGAAGGCGATACAATGGGGAGCGATCGGCGAGGTAGGATTAGTTGCCGACATGGCAGAAGATAGGGTGGACATAGAGATTGGTGGAACGCTGCAGCAGAGAATTTCTTCGTGTCTGCAAGAGCTAGATCGATTACTGACCTGTGAGGAACCGATCGTGGCAAGTATGGTGGTAGCGGAGAAGCGCGTCGGAGGTGCTTCAAAGAACATCATCGAAGCTGTTATGAACATAATGAACATTCGAGAGTTGAAGTCCGTTTCAATGGAGAGCACCCTGGCGGATATTGGAATGGATTCGTTGATGGCGGTGGAAATCAAGCAGGTTCTCGAGAGAGACTTTGAACTAGTGCTTTCTCACCAGGAGTTGAGAACGTTGACTTTTTCGAAGTTGTTGGAGTTGGATGAACAAAGGAAGCAGTATGAGTTGGACAAGGACAGTAAGGAAAATGTTGAGGTTGTGGTTGGTGTACAAATGTTGCAAAGAAATTGGGGCGATGAAACAACTAGCGATACGACGATTCTTCGTTTGCCATCCTCCGGTGTCCAAGGAAAAGGTCGTCCAGTTCTAATAATTCCCGGTCTTGAAGGTGTGGCCGGTAATGTGTGGTGTACGATCGCTGAGAAACTGAATACACCGGTCTTCATCCTACAGTTAATGAGTACCTTGGAATGCGATAGTATTCCGGCCATGGTTGACTGTGTGATCGAGGAACTGTGCAATGTGTTCAGTGGCCACGACAGTTATGCAATTGTAGGATATTCATTCGGTTCTTTGATAACAGTGGAGGTCGCCAAGCGTCTACAGGCTAGAGGAATGCACGGAAAACTTCTGTTGCTGGACGGAGCTCCGAAATTCATGAAACTGCTTGCCCAACAGCAAATGGGAGATAATCCGGAAGAGTTCCAGAAGAAACTCATGTTTCCCTTAATTTCATTTATGATGCCGAACCAACCGGTTGAGAAAATACTCTCCATAATACAGACACCTTCGTACGACGAGGGAATCGAGAAATTGATCGAATTGGCAAATGATCAACACGTGTACTCTTCCAACTTTACTCGTAAGATGGCGAAGGCTTTGCTGCGGAGGACACTAATAGCCGCTCAGTTGGATCTGAAGGAAGATCAGCCGCTGGATTTGCCGATCACACTGGTTCGACCGACGGATGTTTCCGTCGCGGGTATCGAAAGCGATTACGGATTGTCCAATTGTACGACGGGATCGATAACGTTGCATACAATCGAGGGAAGCCACATCACAATGTTGGAAAATCCTGCACTCGTGGAGATTATAAATAACTTTACACTGTAGCTGGGATCGAATGTTGTGTATTTTTCCTACGGCACTGTGACGTAGCGTCAATAAACGTTATTAAAATGCAGGGCAGATTGTTCTAGTTGAACCTTATATCCGAACGAATTATCCTATTAAAGAAGAGTGTCTAGAACGCACGGCTCTGGTCGTTAATCAGTTGACGGTTTGGTTTCATGTGAGTAGCATGGCGTCTGTAAATCCGAGAGGAAGCTGGGCTTCTAAAACGGAATTTATTTTGTCGTGCATGGGTTACGCAATTGGAATCGGGAACGTCTGGCGATTTCCGTATCTTTGCTACAGAAGTGGCGGCGGATCATTTTTAGTGCCTTACCTGTTGATGCTGTTTCTGTGTGGAATTCCGTTGTTCTTTCTTGAAGTGTGTCTGGGACAATTTTCCGGGACGGGATGTGTGACAGTGTTTAACATAGTTCCACTACTGAAGGGTGCGGGGCTGGCAATTGTAGTGATCAACTTCATCTGCACTGCATACTATAACGTGATCATTGCTTATCCGATTCTGTTTTTGTGGAAATCGCTTGGGGCTCAGCTCCCATGGAAGAACTGTTAAAATCCTTGGAACACACCGAGATGTCTAGAACTGAACGGTCCCGATCATCTTGAGGTGCTGATGAATAACAGTATGTTGGCAGCGTCGGAACGAATGCGGACTCCTGCAGATGAATTCTTCCAGTTGAGTATCCATTTGTTAATAAAATTATTTTTCCAGCAATTCCATCTTCTTCTTCAATCAGTGATGACATCTTGCAAACTTCGGACGAGATCGATTCTCCTGGTCACATCGTGTGGCCACTGCTGGTCTGTGACGTGATCGCATGGTTAGTGATCTTTGCCTGCCTCATCAATGGAGTGAAATCCGTCGGCAAGGTGGTGTACTTCACGGCAACCTTTCCATTCGTGATTCTCGCCGTTTTGTTCGTTCGAGGTATGATGGGTGCGATGGAATGTGTTCGGTTCTACATCATGCCAAAGTGGAACGAACTGAGCAATCTAAAGGTTTGGGCGAATGCAGCAATTCAAATTTTCTTCTCACTTGGACCCGGATGGGGAGGGATAGTTAATATGGCCAGTTATAACCAATACCAAATTCGATGCGATATTGATTCCGATCGTGAACTGTTGAACTAGCATCTTTGCGGGGTTCTTAGTCTTTTTAGTGTTTGGTTGGCTTACTGTTTTTGTTCCTGGGCCTGTTTAGTGTTTGCTATTATTCTTGATCATAATTTGGGAATACGCAGCCGACAGTCAAACAAAAATGATTCCACGAATAATACCCCAAATTTTGTGAAATAGTTGAGGTGAAAATTTCATTATCATGTTGCATGAAATTGAAAATGATTAGGAATATATTCTAAATATTACAAGCACGCAAAAAACTTCGTAAATCATGTACATGACATCATGAACTACTTCACGAATCCATGAATAATATTTCACGATTTTGACGTGTGAACTATTTGACGAGCACGAATTCAACAAGGTTTTATAATAAAAACTTACGTCATAAAAATTTTGCAAAAACTTTATTCAACATTCATAATTTCTTCCGATCACAAGGTACTAATCAAACACTTTTCTCGTATCACGTTAGCAGTAATTAGCCGTGCGGTGGCAATTACCAGGGCTGCTGCCCAACGTCCGTTGTTCTATCAGCCGTACGATCCGGCTCCGTAAGTTCCCCACGGTAATCCCCACGGATTGAGCCTGGCGACATTAGCTTGAACAGAGGTTTTACGTCCATACAATCCCGTTGAGACTGGCCACCCAGCACCGGTCCACGATTTGGCGTAGGTGGGGTATGCGCTCCAGTCGTTCCAGCTGTTCCATCCATTCCAACCGTTGAGACCGTGGTTCCAGCCGCTTAGACCATCACCCCAAACGTTAAGTCCATTGTTCCAACCATTATTCCACCCATTCCAGGGTTCAGCAGAGACAGCTGCAATTGCGACAAACAGGGCGATGATGACCTGTAACAAAACGAAAATGAATTACAAGTTTCTGATTCGTTGTAGGCAATTTCGAAAGGTACCTTCATTTTCACGATCGGTTGATTCTTCGGTTCGCTGTTCTTACTGTTGCTAGCTTAAATATGTACTGATTATAACTACGATTGGGGTGAGGTTTTATAGTGATGCTCGTCAGGGAATTGATGATTTATTTTCGGTTATAATTAAGCTATCAACAATTACTAAAGCTGATTTTCAATCGGATTAAGTGGTGCTCCATTTAATTACAACTCGTTGATTTTAGAAAGGACGTTGATACTAACGCTTTACGGCATAACGAACTAGCAAGAAAAGGTGACCATATCAGGCCAGCAAAAACCACAGTTGAACTCCTCTCCTCCAGAATGTCATTCTAATTTTTGCTACACCACAATTAGCGAAGGTTTCAAGCTATTGTTGAAGATATTTGCAGTCCTCATTTATAGGGATGAGACGAAATATTTTGAGAAGGACCGGAGAGGAGACTTCATCGCTAAATATACATCATTGAAGTAAAGCAGAAACATCAACGGTGACAAGTAGCTTCCCTGGATTATTCCTAACGTAGAAGTAAATGTGGTTACCTGATAATCATCTCAATCACATTTATCTCTCGATCTGTCGCTACGGTCAACCGGTGAATTGTCCATGAATGTAATTAGGGTATGTACAGAAAAAAGGACAGCTCTATCATTTCTTTTACGGAAACCTGGCGAAAGTAGTGAAGCAACTACGATGGATAGTTTATGATCATCAACCGCTCTGATGGTGATGGTTGATGGTTTGGAGACACTAGGCGCAGTCCTCGCTCAATGTGCACTGGTTGAGCATCCGTTGCAGACTGGAAAAGAAAAACGGAAACTCATAACAATAATCCCAATGCTCGTTGAAGAACCCAAACCAAATAAAGAATTTGTTTTATTGAAAATGTATAAGGAACAAGATTCGGTCAGGTTTAATCTGCCGTAGAATCGAGGTTGGGGCAATCTGCTAGTTAGTAAGAAACAACTTTTATATGCAATGAAAATCATTGCAACAGGCTCCTTGTTCATTTAGCACTGTTTTTCTTGTCTCTGTTTTCGAACTTTTCGGCTTTGCACAAAAATGGACTCGACGAACGTTTATCATAATGTTTCAAATAATATGACGTGATTGCAATACACCGAAATTATTTTTGATATTAAAACGTAGGTAAAAAGGAATTTGCTGTGGCTGAAATTTGAAGTTCATTGTGCTCTAAAGTGGTTCAAAAAACAATCTTTTTCGATTATCTTCTGAAATGTTGCATTAAATAAATATTCAAAAACATCCAATTTGGACCTTTTTTGATAAGATATAAAAAATGTCAACACCTTAAGGAATAATATTGTACAGTTTAAATTCTTTTTAATATCGAAAACGAATTCAGTGTTTAAAAATTTGTTAAAACATTCTAATTTGAATGGCTTCACCAATGTTGTGACTTTAGTTCCAGCTTAGTTCAAAGTCGAATAATTTTAAAATAATGGAACAACAGGAAAACTTATTATGAAGAGTACAATATACAACCATTTATAAATTCTCCAGATATTTTTAAAATTCTCTTTTTTATGTTTAAACTATCCCAAAACTACAACTACCACTATTGTGCACGAGATAAACCAGATCCCTTAGGCCATTATTTATTAAGAATCGCTTCTATTTCTTCCGCGAGCATCAGAATTATCAGATTTAATACATTTTTCTCAGTGTGTTGTTGTTTAGCAGACGGTTGAAGCTGTGTGCTAGTTTTCTTGGAGTGCTGTCTGTTTATAGTACTGGCACGTAGTGATCTGGCTTTGATACATACAGCGCGTAGTCTGAGCAATGATTTTTTTTTGTTGGAGACGGACCACTGCGACCAATATTTAGATCTATTGTGGTACTGAGCAATGATAGTAGCGTGAATTTGTGTTCATTAGGTCAGATTGGAAGGGCTTGCCACATTCTCATCACAAGGATCATCAAACATCGTGATAAATCCATTGTTTCATCTCGATCGGATCGGAAGCTAAAGTCGCTCTGCTTGTTAACAATGCAGTGTATCAAATGATCGTTTCTAGCTACAATCTGTACCGCGTCAGTGCAAGCAAAGCTAACGAAAAGTAGTAGTCGTCCCGAACCAGTGTGAACAATAAAGCACTGTTACTTTCATCGTTACGGTATTAATGGTTTATTTCATGATCGGTTTAGGACCATTAGTAAAATTTGAACAATCTGCGGTATAATACAGTGTCCGTCTGTTTTAAACACTGCCCAATCCACCCTTGTGTTCGTGAAGTGGAACATTTATTGAAGGTGCAAATGCAGCTTAGACTTACAGAAGTCGTCGCAACACTCGTAATCTGCCGTTATATGCATATGTGTCCCATTTTCTATTCTATATACATGGGACAATTACTTGCATAACGGCAGTAATGCTGTCTGATAACGTTTAAAACTTTCGCCATAGCGGAAAGTATTGATTTGGAAAACAATGTGCAAAACGTCGTTGAGCATGACAATGTTAAAATCAAGGTACCCCTTTATTTGGATGATGATAAAATTGATGTGCGTTTGCACGTTCTATCCTCGCGTACTAGCAATAAGTTCATTACAACCGTCGTGTTGGAATACGTTACGTTTGAAACCCGGAGAATTTTTTTTTTCTTAGGTATTTCCAACGCTGTTCGTGTCATGAGAATGTGAGAGACGAAACCTATTCCTTCTTATCTGAACTTTCAATACGAAATAGATGGCGTTTTTCAAATCTCAAATCACGGTGTGCACGTATGAAGGACAAACCCCAACGAGCCAGTTCTGTAACAAGAAGACGCACTACGGAAAACCTTACAAAACCTCTAACGAAACAACATCAACTTCAAGCAAACCCAATACACAGCCCTGATAAACATCAACTAAATCACAAACAACCAGAACTTCCGCTCAGGCACCGACGAATGATGGAACAACAGAAGCTAGGCACAGCGTGTCCTATCACGCAACTACTATTTCCCAATCAACTGCCAGTACCACCGACGATAAAGTAAATGCAGAGCTTGGAAAACGAATCAGCTGAAAAAGAACGAACATTCTTCATTCGTTCTTCGCTTCACGAACATACACCCTATTGAACCATTCACCACTGAGCTGCGGAGTTGACGGCTTTGGTTCACAACCACCGAGGCTGGTGAATCATTGCTGTTCTATAGTGTAGGTATATGAGCATAGCGTAATAGTACCCGTTGCTCATTCTCTCTCCCATTCGAAGCGATATCAACTGTTACCTCTCAGTCAGACGGACTTCGACAATGCCCCTAGTCCCTGGTCAAGCCACGGGGACCGTCTGGGGTGGGCTCTCAACGGCCTCTTTTGCACAGGCGAGCTCGAGCGTGAGAGACGGAACTCTCAAGGTCGGCTATAAGGACACCAATCAGAAGGAAAGAATGCGACTCAAATCAAACTTAACTTTATTACCTACAATGGGTGTTGTGTGTATTGGTGGCCGGCCGGCGGTGACTGGATCTGCTGCAGGTAGAAATTTTCCGATTGTCGGGTGCTGTGTGAATGGGGGTATCGATGGTAGCTCCGATGGTCGGCTTTTTGGGTGGATGAACTCCGACTCGTTGGGCGTCCACCGTCGCTCGGCGGAGTGGTTAATTATTACTGGGTCGGATGATCACCACCGTTTGCAGTAGGATTTGGTAACGACCGAATGAAGCGCGCCAGGTAGTTTAGCTGGATTTGGTTTTCCACGTGCGACTTTCCCACGAGGGGGGCGATGGCTGAGACCGGCGTGGTCGTTCCGACGACTTTTGGTCACGTGCTGTCTCCTGGTTCTAGACTTTCGCCAACACTGCGCTTCTTCGACGAAGGTTTCGCAAAAGAAACCGAATGGGTCCTGATTCCTTTTATAATTTTAGCTAGCTGTCCTTTTTCCGTATTGACCGTAATTGAAAGGTGTTTCAACACCGGGATTATAATTTTGCACTCAACTGTTTTCTTAAATTTTCAGGTCTTATCGCTGGGTTGCCTTCGCGGTAAATGAGCCCAATGAATCGAATGACTCAGTAGCTACCTATCCTAAGCCAATTTCCTCTCTACTCTTCTCCTTTTTCCGACCTTCTCCGATTTTCCCCATTTTCCGGCAAATCAGACAGTGCATGTATGTGTTTTGCGTGTTAACTTAGGTATAATGTATTACAAATTTTGTTCTAGGGTGTTCAAATTGACCGTTAGTCGCTTATAGTACAGTGGAGCATTTTAATTATTTTTATCATTTAGTACATTAAACATGAAGTTGACTACACATAATTGTTTATTTACATAAATCTAACTAATTTAGTTATTTAATACATATATCTATATCTATAATTATTTTTCTACGCTAATTATGATTTTATGGCAGATCAGCACTCAACTATCTGCGCTCATTTGCAATGAACACCAGTATGACCTGCGCTGCTCTCACTCTCTTATTACTCACATCTTTGAGCTGAATAGGGCAAAGTACCCAAACGGTAACACTACCCCACACTCCCTCTGAAAATAAATTAATAACAACGGTTATTAATTTATTTTCTCAAATTAATTCGGTGTCATGATCACCCAGGTTTGAGAGGCCTCATATTTATCGCTAACTCGACTTTCGCAAAAGTAAATTTACAGCGTTAATTTATCAAATAGTTGATTCCATATTTGCAATGGAATGCTATTAATCGACGCTTTTACCCTATAGCGAATCAATTGATAGGTCTTATCATCTCCCAATTATCTCAACACATCTCTCGTTAAGAAGGAGAGACAAGACACATTATCTCCATTTGTTCTGTGAATTCGTTATGTCAGAGAACGATCTCAAACGTAGCTTGACTGTTAGTTAGATCGGTCGACTGAAAAATTATCCGGAAGATTATTGTTTAATAGTGAGCACATGATCGTGAAGCAAATTTTGTAAATTTTTATTTTTTTGAAATTTATTGAGCAATATGATACTTTGTTGAGAAGTGACGCAGGAAAACCGGTGTAAAGCCTGCTTCGCAAAATTTGGCAATGTGCATTGTTCGGGATGTATCCATTAATCGGTGTTATGCCCAAAAATGCTATCACTCTCAAACAAAAGATTTGATTAACAAAGGGTATAGTAACAGATATTTCGACAACAATTTCAGACGTTATGTTTTGTTCTCTGACGAATTCACCTACACATAACCCTATTTTTGACTTGAACATTGACTTCGACTTTGACTTGGACGTTATATATATTAACTAACGATATACCCTACATTTACCTAATAATTATAGTTGAATTATAGTTGCTAAATCTTTATCGAGAAAAACAGAATTTGTACCAACAGTATCGAAGAAAATTGATTGTGGAAGATACTTTAGTCTTGAACGCCTGGTTTAAGATCTGCTGCAGAGAAAATTCCTAAGTTTTTGCCTGTGTTATTATCTATCAACTCGTAAGAATTAGTTCCTCGTTTGGCTACTACGGTGCACGGAATGTAAGCTGGTCCCAGCTTCGCATTGAACGCTTCAGCTGCCGACGATTGAGCAAAGCTCCTTCTATAAACTTTTTGACCCACACTGTACACAGGGGCCGGTTTTTTGAACCGTAGATTGTAATTTCTCGTGCTTTTCTCGTGAGCTTTTACCAGGTGCTTGGTAACGGATTCATGCACTATCTTATCCACCTTCAATTTTAAATCTAACCTCTCTTTTTCAGAAGGTTCGCTAGTGACCACATCTAACCTATGATCATCTCCACTCGCAACAATTTCATGTCCAAATAGGATTCTATACGGAGAATATCCCGTTGACGAATGTAACGTGTTATTAATGACATATTCGACTTCCGAGATTTTGGAGTCCCACTTTCTTTGATCAGACTTCACATAAGTCCTCACGCATGCATTAATGCTACGATTTAAACGCTCCACTGGGTTGGCCTGGCTATGATGCCTAGCGTTTGACCAGTGAGTTACCTTGTAACGATCAAGGAACGCTTTAAACTCCTTACTCAGGAAAGTACTAGCATTGTCGCTGATCAAAATTTCTGGTACTGAGTAGCGACGGAACCATTGTTCTTCTAAAATCCGAATCACTAACTCAGTGCCAATTTTCTTCACAGGTACTAACATAGTCCACTTGGAGAACACATCCAGTAGAACTAACAGGTGTGAATTACCTGCACGGCTTCGTGGAAGCGACTGCAAGAAGTCGATAGCCAAAATTTGGAATGGCTTCGAGGACAGTCTTGGTTTCCCCATTTCGGGATGTTGAGAGTTGTTGGCGGGCTTGCATTCCTTACAGGTTGTGCAACGCTCAACGAACTTGCGCACACTGCTTGCCATTTTCGGCCAAAAATATTTTAATCGCACTTTATCGAGTAATTTTTCATAACCGATATGGAACGCATTATCATGTTCGGCCCGGAGAACTTGCTCTCGCGCTTCTTCGGGTAAACAAAGCTTCCACTCAAATCTGTAATCTAACGATTTGGTTTTTGTCGTTACGAATTTAAATAATTTCTGGTCTTCTATTCGGTAATCTAGGTACTCTTCTGGTGATTCTCGCACAGCTTTAAAGAGAGATGTATACCACTCATTTCTCCCATCGCATACATCAACAGATTCGACCGCACGAGACAAAGCATCAGGGATTACATTATCTCGGCCTCGCCTATGACGAATCTCTAGGTCATAGCCTTGAAGTTGAATACTCCAGCGACTAAGCCTTGAAGACGTTCGCCACTTGCCTTTCATTATGTGCGTCAAGGCTGATGCATCTGTGATGACCACGAAGTGAGTCCCCTCCACATATGGCCTGAATTTCTTGGTTGCTGAAAGGACAGCAAGACCCTCCTTCTCGGATGCAGCATAGGATTGCTGAGCTGGAGAAAGCTTTTGAGAGAAGTATGCTATCACTTTCTCCCCCTCTTGATGGTCTTGTGTCAGAATGGCAGCGATCGCA
Source organism: Topomyia yanbarensis (assembly GCF_030247195.1). Taxonomy (NCBI): domain Eukaryota; kingdom Metazoa; phylum Arthropoda; class Insecta; order Diptera; family Culicidae; genus Topomyia; species Topomyia yanbarensis. Next base: position 7,299,323 of record NC_080671.1, read on the forward strand.
CTATCGCTTGCATCGCACTGTATAGTGAATGGTAAGTCGAAATTAGGATTTGAGAGTACTGGTGCAGTTATCAGACTCTCTTTTAACTTAATGAATGCTTCTTCAGCATTATCATTCCAGGCTATCGTTTTAGGTTTCCTGCGAAGCAAGTTGGTTAGCGGCGCGGTATAATCACTGAAGTTGAGAATGAACCGCCTATAGTAATTTGCCATCCCCAAGAAGCGTCGCAAGGCACGAATTGATGTTGGACGCTCGTAACTCACGATGGCTTCGATTCTCTCCGGATTTGGGCGCAGACCTTCTTGAGAGAGAATATATCCCAAATATGGCAATTCTTGTACGCAGAATTTAGATTTATTTATATTTATAGAGAGATTGGCTTTCCTAAGACGCATTGCGACCTCTCGTAGAGACTGAAGGTGAGCCTCGAATGTATCGTTCACCACGACAATATCGTCGAGGTATACGAATACATTCGGTTCCAGTTCACCATACCCCAGAACTTCGTCCATTAGTCGTGCCAAAGTAGCTGGGCTATTAACGAGTCCGAAGGGCAGCCTGGTAAACTGGAACAACCCCCTCCCCAACACCGAGAACGCCGTATACCTTCGTGAATTGGGATCAAGTGGAATTTGCAAAAAGGCTTTCGACAAGTCGATAGTTGTTAGGTACTTGCTTGATCCCAATCGACTTAGTATCCGGTCTTGGTGAGGGAGCGGATAGGCATCCCTTACCGTTCTTTCATTGAGGCGCCTTGCATCGAGGCACAGCCTCACTTCCCCAGTTGGTTTTAGCACTGGTACTGTACTCAGTGACCAATCACTCTTACTTCGTTCTATCACCTCCTGCTCTAACATATTGTCTAACTCTCTGTTTATTTTAGTTTGCATATCTGGAGATGTCGGGTACGGGTTTATTCTTACGGGTGGTGAATTTTCAAATTCCGTTTTCAAAACAATTTTATGAGATATCATCTCGGTGATATCGAGTACCTCCCCTTCCACTGCAACCTTAAATAACCCCTTTACTTCTTGTAGCATTTCGACCTGCTCATCATTTAATTTCCTCTCTTCCTCTCTTCGCTCTTCACCTTGGCTCATACTGAGTTCCAAGATATCTTTCTGATCTTGAACTGTCGGTCGAAGCTTGAAAGCTCGCCAGAAATCTTCATATCCGAGAATTAAACGGTGTTTTAATTTCGGTGCTATCAAGGCTGAAATAATGTGAGTTTCTTCGTTGAAAGTTATCGGTAGGTGGACGTAACCTTCAATTTGAATTGGGGACCCCGAAGCAGTTTTAGCTGAAATCTCAGTTGGGTAAACTTTTAAACGTAGCTCGCGAATTAAATTCTTTGCACCTACGCCTAAAACTGTTCGTTGGGCTCCACTGTCTAGAAGTCCAATGATATTTTTACCAGATACTTCTACTGTTACAAAGGGACGAGCGTCTCCATTGATTTGAATTAAAAGTTCTTCAATGTTGTTCTCTGGGATATAGTCTGTTTCTGCGACTGGCTCTAAACCAAAATTTACTAAAGCTATATTTCTATCGAGTAGGCTAGGAGGACTTGCGGCTAAGCTGTCAGCTTCCTCCTTTAAGCTGAGCTCTCCTCGTTTTTTTGGCAATATGGGCAGGTTTTCGTGTACACCCCCGGAAAACCACACATTCGGCAAAACTTTTGCCTCTCCCGATCACATTCGACATAATGGTGGCCTTTCTGTCGGCAATTGTAACAGACCCCTATCGGAGGTCGATTATATTGCGAGGCCAATGATTTTAAAGTTCCTTGAGATGAACCTTCCATTGGTTCTATTTTTCCCTCCTCTCTCCCTTTTTCTTTGCCCCCATTTTTCTCCTGCTTCAGGACTTCGTTCTGACCTCTATCTTTAGCATTTAAATTATTGGAATTCTTCTTAGCGTTGTTGTTCCCAGATGTTTTGCTGTTAGTCGATATTTCATTGACGTGATTGGGCCGCGGGCGACCCGAATTGTCGAAAGGTTTTTGGAAATTACTCCAATTGTTTTCATCGACGACCCTCCCGTATCGTTTCAGCTTCGATAGCGACTTTATTCCCGCACCTGTGAGTGCGTTTTTATAGTCGTATCTCATGTTTCGCCAAACAATGTCAAACTTGAGTCGCTCTGATATTTGGCGAGTCATCGACTGGAAATATTTCTGCATATCGTGGAAATAATCGACGAAACGCTCTCCACGGGACTGACGACGATTGGTAGCTTGAATTTCGAGCTGAAAGTCGAGATCTGGTGGAAGATACTCTCGTTTCAGTTCTGATTTAAGCTCGGACCATCTTCGAAAGTCTCGGTTATGCATTCCTTCCATGAACCAGTCCTTCGCTCTACCTGCGAATAGGTGGATAGCACTTCGGAAAAGCTCACGGTCGGAAACTTTTTCAGCCCTGCATCTCATTTTCACCTCCTTCAAGAATTCTGTCAATCTACGACCTCCGTCTTTTCCCTCATATTTCAACTTCCATTCCGATACTGGAACTCTTTTCATCGGCTTGTAATGTCTCTTTCTGTCTTCCCTGTTCCTACTTCTACCTTTTCTGTCCTCACTACTCGTTTCCGAAGAGGCTACAGAGCTTTCTGAGGTTGAGCTACTTGAATCTGAGTATTCACTCGAATTGGATTCTGTAGTTTCCGAAGAAAAGCTTACTCTCCTAGCATGTTTCATTTTATTTTTCAGACTTGTTGGCATTCGTCTGTATCGGTTCAATTTGCCTTCCTCCCTATGCTTTCTCTTTCTAATCTGTACGTTCGAGCTTTCTGACGTGTTTTTAGAATCGCTTTCTGATTCTTCGTGCACCTCAAATGGCTTCGTTACTAGCACATTATCTGATTTTATAACATTTTCAGATGCTTCATCAGAATCATGCACTGAAATGGTATGTTCTGGAAATTCAAGTTTCGATGATTCTGGTTCTATTTTAATCGTGTTATTCAAATTCACTAATAATTTTTCTAAACGCTTTTTCCTTTCTACATTCTCTTCTGCTTCTTTAATTCTCCTTCTATCCATAGCAATTTCTTTTTCCCTTTGCTCTTTTTGTTGCTGTGTTGTTTGAATTACAAACGATTTAAAATGTTGTATTAATTCTGATGAATTTTCGATTTTACCCTGTTCAAATAATTTCAATCTTTCCAAAATCTGCTCAGAGCATTTAAGTGAATTTTCCATCTGCTGTTGTTTAAATTCTAATGTTTCAATGTTAGTTCTTGCACTGGCACTCTCTTCTTCCTCTTCTTCCACAATGTCAAATGTGGTCCCAGAAGCGTTTTCAATTAATGTTTCAATTTCGCTTCGAACTTCCACTAACGCTTGGCTTAGATCTTGCTCTAGCTGTTGAGGTTCGAAAAACCTTTCAGGAGCTGCAGGTGTAAAATCGGGAAAATTCTTTTGAAAAATGTGCGCTACTAGCTTTCCTAATTCCCTTAAGGCTCAAGTTACCTCAAGGCTTGGTAGTATGCGTAAGAAAAATTGTGTTCAGCTTTGCCACCAGATTATCCATTTAAACCTTTTCAAAACTCCAAAAGAAGAATATCAGTCGATTTATTAGATCATCACGATTCAATTCATGCAAAATACCTGCTGGAAAAACCATCGGCTTAGCTGGATGGTGCTTTTGAAAAAGTGGCTGTGATTTTTTATCACACTACCACACCGAGCTGGGGTACGCAACACAACTGCGCAATGAAAAAACCACAGCCACTTTTTCAAAAGCACCATTTAGCTAAGCCGATGGTTTTTCCAGCAGGTATTTTGCATGAATTGAATCGTGATGATCTAATAAATCGACTGATATTCTTCTTTTAGAGTTTTAAAAAGGTTTAAATGGATAATCCGGTGGCAAAGCAGAACACAAATTTTCCTACGCACACTACCAAGCGTTCAATTCTAACACATGCTTAAAAAAGGTAACTTGAACCTTAATTCGAGCATATACTTTCGTGCTTGCGGAACTCGCGAGAGCGAAAATATTCTGACTCGGTAGTGAACAAGGCGAGTTTTAAGTTTGTCTCTCTGGCGTTTGTCTATTTTATGGCTATCCAACAAACCATTAATGATCGTTAGCTTGGATCTGATAATCGAAATTTCGTCCGTTACACTTCTCCATGTTGAGGAGTGAGTTACTACTACCATATCTTTCTCCTCTCTCATCCTATCTTTCAATTTTCTTCGTTTGATACTCTCATGTTCGTCCAAGCCGAACAGCATATTACGGATCAACATCTCGTGCTCGACTTCATCAATAGAAAGGTGAGACACATTGAGATTCTTATACATCTCTTGCAACTCCATTATGAATGGTTGCAATAAACCGTATGAATAACAAAATATCACTGCTCAATAAATCAATCAAAATAACTACTATCCTCGTGTTTCAATTACTGGACAGAATCAAGACCCATTAAAAGATTAATCAATTTTCAATCAACGGTATCAAAAAAACAAACCGCTATTTGATAAATCAAATTTTCTGAAAATTTCCTTTTGAGAGCGTACGCGCACTTGTAAGCAATCAAAACTAATCCGAAATAATTTTTTTAAAAAAAGCTGGTTTCGAATCCCCGAGTAGATCATTCACGCTAGACAACTTGTGATGTGAGTAATAAAAGTTTCCCTATCGCTGTCACTAATTCTCCACTTTAAGATAATCTTGTGCTTCTGATTGGTATTGTCAGTTAGTTGGGCGCCATTTGTTACCTCTCAGTCAGACGGACTTCGACAATGCCCCTAGTCCCTGGTCAAGCCACGGGGACCGTCTGGGGTGGGCTCTCAACGGCCTCTTTTGCACAGGCGAGCTCGAGCGTGAGAGACGGAACTCTCAAGGTCGGCTATAAGGACACCAATCAGAAGGAAAGAATGCGACTCAAATCAAACTTAACTTTATTACCTACAATGGGTGTTGTGTGTATTGGTGGCCGGCCGGCGGTGACTGGATCTGCTGCAGGTAGAAATTTTCCGATTGTCGGGTGCTGTGTGAATGGGGGTATCGATGGTAGCTCCGATGGTCGGCTTTTTGGGTGGATGAACTCCGACTCGTTGGGCGTCCACCGTCGCTCGGCGGAGTGGTTAATTATTACTGGGTCGGATGATCACCACCGTTTGCAGTAGGATTTGGTAACGACCGAATGAAGCGCGCCAGGTAGTTTAGCTGGATTTGGTTTTCCACGTGCGACTTTCCCACGAGGGGGGCGATGGCTGAGACCGGCGTGGTCGTTCCGACGACTTTTGGTCACGTGCTGTCTCCTGGTTCTAGACTTTCGCCAACACTGCGCTTCTTCGACGAAGGTTTCGCAAAAGAAACCGAATGGGTCCTGATTCCTTTTATAATTTTAGCTAGCTGTCCTTTTTCCGTATTGACCGTAATTGAAAGGTGTTTCAACACCGGGATTATAATTTTGCACTCAACTGTTTTCTTAAATTTTCAGGTCTTATCGCTGGGTTGCCTTCGCGGTAAATGAGCCCAATGAATCGAATGACTCAGTAGCTACCTATCCTAAGCCAATTTCCTCTCTACTCTTCTCCTTTTTCCGACCTTCTCCGATTTTCCCCATTTTCCGGCAAATCAGACAGTGCATGTATGTGTTTTGCGTGTTAACTTAGGTATAATGTATTACAAATTTTGTTCTAGGGTGTTCAAATTGACCGTTAGTCGCTTATAGTACAGTGGAGCATTTTAATTATTTTTATCATTTAGTACATTAAACATGAAGTTGACTACACATAATTGTTTATTTACATAAATCTAACTAATTTAGTTATTTAATACATATATCTATATCTATAATTATTTTTCTACGCTAATTATGATTTTATGGCAGATCAGCACTCAACTATCTGCGCTCATTTGCAATGAACACCAGTATGACCTGCGCTGCTCTCACTCTCTTATTACTCACATCTTTGAGCTGAATAGGGCAAAGTACCCAAACGGTAACACAACTGCTATGCATCATTCGTTCTCCATAGCAAGCTGTACTTAGGCACCCAGATTCTCTTTGCTTGCTGGGTGCGAATGTAGGTACGAAAAATGATGCCGCCCAGCTGTCCCGGAGAACAGCGCTCATAACAAGAATGTGTTTGTTGTCTTTTATTATTTTTATTCGAGGTAGGTAGGGTGATGAGCCTATTTTGGCACCATTAGGGAGAGGGTCGCACTATTTTTTGAACAACTTTAAAAGAAGCCATATTATCTATAACCTTTCTCAGAATAAGGTATCAGTGTACTGTTTCTTAAACATCTATATAATGCTTATTTAGCAGAATTGCCTCAAATTTCAGCATAAATGAAAATAAATGTTCCATTCTGTGCATCTATTCCCACCTCAACGATCCAATTATCGCCTAATGGGTGTGCCAATTTCCACCTCATCGAAAAACAATCTAGTTGAAACGCAATGCCTCATATTCCATTTGCGTCGATTCTAACTAGGTATCCAGATCATGGACGCCAACGTGTGATTTGTAAAACGAATCATTCTGCTTTTTTCAGCCGATCAAAACAAACGTAAACATCACGCACATCAATGAAACTCATCAGCTGTTAGTAGAAGAGCGCCCAGAATTGCGCACGCAGAAAAAAACCATTCGAAGGTTAGCAACTGGAATGACAATTTTCACATCACACAGTGCTTTCTCCCGAACCGAATTGTATGTGCAGATGAAAATAAAATATCTGCAATCAACAATTAGTTGAATAACTTGAAGTAATTGATTACTTATACCTGATATTGCATTACATTATAATTACAAGTTCATGTTTTGGTTTGGCCGCACTGGTGATTCTTTTCTGTATGATGCATACAAAAAGTTGGTTTTGATTGTGGTAGTGTATCAGCAAAACATGCCAATAATAGGAACACCCGTATTTAGTTTTATCCTATTATAACACTAGGCCTATTCTAGTGTTTGACGAGTGATTTTAAAGTGAAATTATCGTAAAAAGGTTCTCCAGCTAAAATAAAGGTATGTATCAGTGCAATGTTTAGTATATTTGTGCTGGAATAACGAGATATGAGGCGGCAAATGCTGGCTCGTAAAAGTTTATTTTGCTAAGCGCCGTTGCATCCAGTTTCGGTTCACTACGTGAGTGAGGCGGATTAGTAGATATTTCAATAAGGTGATTTTGTTTTAATTAAAAGTTGGATTTAGAGCATAGTTCTAAATACATATGTGCACAACAAATAAAGAATAAAACTTGAGCTTATTTTTTCTCATCTGTTTTAGCCAAATCGATAGTGTCATTATCTCATATGCTTGATTCGAAACCAAGGGGTACGAAATAGGGTCACAATAGGCTCTACTGCCATAATAGGCACATCACCCTACATGTTCTGTGCGCTTTTCATATGCAATATTTTTTAGTTTTGTCTTCAACCTATTGAATCACAGTGATTCAAGGTCATCCTTTGTTCGTTCGTTAGCTGCCATTCTGCTGGTGCCGGCAGTAAATCCAGTACATTGTTTTCGCTGGTGCGGAACAATCGACGTTGTTTGCAGATAAGTTTTGCTTTATTTTTTTTCCTCGTTTGCTTTCTTTCCTTTTCCCTACTTTTACTCTACCTTGTAATCAAATAATAAGACACATTCCCGTTTATATAACGCTCTGCCCTCGTGCTTAAATGGCCGAGGGCGAAATACCATCTGATGTAATCATGGAAGTCCCTGATCCCCCTAATACTCGCATTGCTCCCCGTATAAAGCAGTACCCAGAAGGTTCCTCTGGGCCATGGGCGGTATATTTTCGGACCGGAGAGAAACCGGTTAATATATTAAAACTTTCTCGAGATCTGACTGCTAATTACCCGGCCGTAACTCAGATAACACGTGTTCGGGCAAACAAGATACGTGTTCTAGTGAGTGATCTCGGCCAGGCAAACGCGATTGCTTGCTGTGAGCGCTTTACGCGGGAATTTAAAGCGTACGTGCCTTGTGTGGCCTGTGAAATCGATGGGGTAGTGTCCGAACCGGGCCTGAAATGCGAAGAACTGTTGGAGCACGGGGTTGGCTGCTTTAAGGACCCCTCACTTGAACAGATTAAGATCTTGGAATGCAAACAATTGTATACCGCAAACACCGAGGGAGGTAAGACTACCTACTCTCTATCAGGCTCGATTCGGGTGACATTCGCCGGGTCCTCTCTTCCCAACTACATCCTCCTTGACAAGGTTCGCCTACCAGTTCGCCTGTTCGTACCGCGGGTCATGAACTGCAGCAATTGCAAGCAGTTGGGCCACACAGCCACATATTGTGGAAATAAGAAACGATGCGGCAAATGCGAAGGAGAGCATGAGGATGACTCTTGCGACAAAGAAACTGAAAAGTGTATTTGCTGCGGGGGCCCTTCACATGCTCTTAAATCATGTCCTGCGTACAAGCAGCGCGGGGATAAAATTAAGCGCTCCCTTAAGGAACGCTCAAGGCGTTCTTATGCAGAAATGCTAAAGAATGCTTCGCCATCTGTCCTGTCCGAAAATCCCTATGCTGGTTTGGCTAACGTTGAGCAAGAATCTGACGACCCACGAGAGGGAACATCTTTGGTTAACCCAGGGGAATCCAGGAAGAGGAGAAATCCAGCCTCCCCTACATTGCCTCGTAAGGGTGCCAAGGTGTCGTCCACTCAGAGTGCGCCATCTACAACCAATAAATCCAACGGAAGTGATGCACAAAAGCCGAAGCAATTTGCTCCAGGACTTGGAAATATTAATTCTAACAAGGAGTACCCACCACTTCCAGGGACATCCAAAACCCCAAGTGTCCCCTTTTTTCAAACAGATACTCAGTCCAGTAGCGGACTAATGAAATTTTCTGACATAGTGGACTTAATTTTCACAGCTTTCAATGTTACTGATCCTCTTAAAAGCCTTCTGATACGTTTTCTCCCTATAGTGCAAACATTTTTGAAGCAGTTGACTACTAAATGGCCCCTCCTTGCAGCGATCGTATCCTTCGATGGCTAAGTCATCGAACGAGGTCACCGATTCGATCACTGTTCTACAGTGGAACAGAAGAAGTATCCTCCCGAAAATCGATTCCTTTAAATTTTTACTAAATAGTTTAAAATGTGATGCTTTCGCATTATGTGAAACTTGGTTAACTTCCGATATAAATCTCAACTTCCACGACTTTAATATAATTCGTCTGGATCGAGAAAACCCCTATGGAGGAGTACTTTTGGGGATCAAAAAGTGCTATTCTTTCAACCGAATTAACCTCCCTTCGACACTAGGCATTGAAATTGTCGCTTGTCAAGTTTTAATCAAAGGTAAAGACCTTTGCATTGCTTCCATCTACATTCCTCCTAGAGCCTCGGTAGGGCACCGAACGCTTTGTAATATCACGGAATCCTTACCGGCACCGCGGCTAGTTCTGGGAGACTTTAACTCGCACGGTACGGTATGGGGCTGTCTTCATGATGATAATAGATCAACATTAATCGAAGATCTTTGCGATAATTTCAACATGACCATCTTAAACACGGGAGAAATGACGCGGATTCCTACACCACCAGCACGCGCAAGCGCGTTGGATTTATCGCTTTGCTCGACATCGCTACAGTTAGATTGCATGTGGAAGGTGATCCCTGATCCCCACGGTAGCGATCATTTGCCTATCGTGATTTCAATTGCTAACGGTTCAAGACCATCGGAAACAATCAATGTCTCATATGACCTCACACGGAACATTGATTGGAAGAGTTACGCGACCGCGATATCCGTTAAAATCGAATTCACCCAAGAACTTCCTCCGGAGGAAGAGTACAGGTTTTTGGCTGGCTTGATTCTCGACAGTGCGAATCAAGCTCAGACTAAACCAGTACCCAGCGCGAATACCCATGGACGGTCTCCCACCCTGTGGTGGGATAAAGAGTGCTCAGAGCTGTACGCGGAAAAGTCCACTGCATATAAGGCCTTCCGGGAAGACGGGTTACCCGCTAGCTATCAACAGTACGCGTCGTTAGAAAGGCGAATGAAGAGTCTAATGAAAGCCAAAAAACGCTGTTATTGGCGCCGGTTCGTCGACGGGTTAACGAGAGAAACAGCGATGAGCACTCTTTGGGGTACGGCTCGACGTATGCGTAACCGTAATAGTACCAACGAAAACGTGGAATATTCAAACCGTTGGATATTCGCTTTCGCCAAGAAGATCTGTCCGGATTCTGTCCCGGTACAGAAAACGTGCCGCGCCGCGTCTCCTCACGATACCGCGAACGAAACACCGTTTTCGATGGTGGAGTTCTCACTTGCTCTCTTGTCATGCAACAATAACGCCCCAGGGTTAGACAGAATCAAATTCAACTTGCTGAAGAATCTGCCTGATACTGCAAAAAGGCGCTTGTTGAATTTATTTAACAAGTTTCTTGAGGGTAACATTGTCCCTTATGAATGGAGGCAAGTGAAGGTCATCGCCATCCAAAAACCAGGAAAACCAGCCTCCGACCACAACTCGTATCGGCCGATTGCAATGCTGTCCTGTATTCGGAAGTTGTTCGAGAAAATGATCTTGTTTCGCCTCGACAATTGGGTTGAAGCAAATGGCTTACTGTCAGATAAACAATTTGGCTTCCGCAAAGGCAAAGGGACGAACGATTGCCTTGCGTTGCTTTCTACAGAAATCCAAATGGCCTATGCTAACAAAGAACAGATGGCATCAGTCTTCTTGGATATTAAGGGGGCTTTTGACTCAGTTTCTATCAACATTCTGTCAGAGAAGCTGCACCAGCATGGTCTTTCGCCAATTTTAAATAACTTTTTGCTAAACCTGTTGTCTGAAAAGCACATGCACTTTTCGCATGGCGATTTAACAACATCGCGATTTAGCTACATGGGTCTTCCCCAGGGCTCATGTCTAAGTCCCCTGCTCTATAATTTCTACGTGAATGACATTGACGATTGTCTTGCCAATTCATGCACGCTAAGGCAACTTGCAGACGACGGGGTGGTCTCTGTTACAGGGCCCAAAGCTGCCGACTTGCAAGGACCATTACAAAATACCTTGGACAATTTGTCTGCTTGGGCTCTTCAGCTGGGTATTGAGTTCTCCACGGAGAAAACTGAGTTGGTTGTTTTTTCTAGGAAGCGTGAGCCGGCGCAACTCCAGCTTTTATTAATGGGTGCAACGATCAACCAGGTTTTCACATTTAAATATCTCGGGGTCTGGTTCGACTCTAAAGGTACCTGGGGATGTCACATTAGGTATCTGAAACAGAAATGCCAACAAAGGATCAATTTTCTCCGAACAATAACTGGAACATGGTGGGGTGCTCACCCAGCAGACCTGATCAGGTTGTACCAAACAACGATATTGTCGGTGATGGAGTACGGGTGTTTCTGTTTCCGCTCCGCTGCGAACATACACTTCATCAAACTGGAGAGAATCCAGTACCGTTGCTTGCGCATTGCCTTGGGTTGCATGCACTCGACCCATACGATGAGTCTCGAAGTGCTGGCGGGCGTTCTTCCGCTAAAAAATCGATTTTGGGAACTCTAATATCGATTGCTCATCCGATGCGACATTATGAACCCGTTGGTGATTGAAAACTTCGAGAGGCTCGTCGAGCTTAATTCTCAAACCCGATTTATGTCCTTGTACTTCGACTACATGGCACAGAGCATTAATCCTTCTTCATATACTCCCAACCGTGTCCGTTCCCTAGATACTTCTGATTCTACTGTATTCTTCCACACCTCCATGAAGGAAGAGATTCGTGGAATCCCGGACCATATACGCCCGCAGGTGATCCCCAATATATTTTATAATAAATTCCGAGAAGTCGACTGCGACAAAATGTTTTACACTGACGGATCAAATCTCGATGGGTCCACTGGCTTCGGTATCTTCAACAATACTATCACCGCTTCATTCAAGCTCAATGATCCCGCTTCAGTTTACGTCGCAGAGTTAGCTGCAATTCAGTACACCCTTGGGATCATCGACACTCTGCCCACAGATCACTACTTCATCGTTTCGGACAGCCTCAGCTCTATCGAGGCTCTTCGTGCGGTGAAGCCTAAAAAGCAATTCCCGTATTTTCTGGGGAAGATACAGGAGTCCTTGTGTACGTTATCTGAAAAATCTTATCAGATTACCTTTGTTTGGGTCCCCTCTCATTGTTCTATCCCGGGCAATGAAAAGGCCGACTCATTAGCAAAGGTGGGCGCATTAAATGGTGACATATACGAAAGACCAATCTGCTTCAACGAATTTTTTAGTATTTGTCGTCAGAGGACGCTCAACAGTTGGCAAACCTCGTGGAGCAACGGGGAACTTGGACGATGGCTACATTCGATTATCCCAAAGGTATCAACGAAGCCTTGGTTCGGGGGGATGGATGTGGGTCGGGATTTTATTCGCGTAATGTCCCGACTTATGTCCAATCACTACACCATGGATGCGCATTTGCGGCGTATTGGGCTTGCGGAGAGTAGTCTGTGCGCTTGTGACGAGGGCTATCACGACATCGAACACGTTGTCTGGGTATGCGCCGGGTATTGTGACGCCAGGTCTCAGTTAAAGGAATCCCTTCGGGCCCGAGGTAGACCACCCAATGTACCAGTCCGAGATATGCTGGCAACTCGTGATTTCCCCTATATGTCCCTTATTTATACCTTCATAAAAACGATAAATATCCCAATTTAGCCCCTCTCTTTTATTTCTCGTTTTTAGAGTTTCCTCCTGCCTTGTGGAACCGATCAGCTCCAGAGTGCCACTATGTAACCGCCGTCGCCCTTACCACTACGCCTGCATAGAAGGAAACTGAAGCGAGAGCGACTCGAGGTCCGATGACTTTTGAAGGATTCCCCGCGGGTTCGAAGAATATTATTATTATTATTATTATATTGTCTTCGAATTAATAAATTTTCGTACAGACTGAAATACTATACTAACTTAAACCTATTTTCACTTTGAACATTTCTCTACTTAAGTTAAAGTCGAAGTGATAAAAAACACTATTGAAGAGCTGACAGCAAACATCCACCGGGTTATTCTGGCCGTACTGCGTGCGATGAGTAGAGCGCCGAAAGAAGTCCATTCTCCGCAGAGACCTACCAGGAACGTTGAAGTCCAGCTTAGCGAGAAGCAGAGGGCAGTCAATGTTGTCAGCGAGAAGATCGAACACAAAAAGTCGCTGCAGAAAAACTCTCCTGTTTCGTAGCGTAGGCAGGTTGATAAGAGCACAACGATGCTCATACGGTGGTAGTTCAAATCGATTTCGTCAGGGAAGCCGTCGAAGGGCATACCGGACGAAGCTCTTTTGCACCCGTTCTATGCGATTAATGTGTACGGTGTGATACGGGGCCCAAACGATAACTCCATACTCTAGAATGCTGCGTACCAGACTGATGTACAGTGCCTTCAGGCAGTAGACGTCGTTGAAATCTTGGGTGTTTCGTTTGATGAGTCCTAGTACTGCAAAGGCTTTAGCAGTAACTGCATAGAAGTGTTCGATGAAACGTAGCTTGCGGTCAAGTATAACACCAAGGTCCTTGATTGATGAAACTCGTTTACAGGGGCAGCGCTCACTGCATACTCAAACGTAATTGGCGAGAGTATTCGTGTGAATGTGATTATGTTGCATTTCTGAATGTTTATAGTCATTCCGTTTCTATCACACCAACTCATGATCCTATCTATGTCCATCTGAAGTGCACAACAATCTACCAGAGTTGTTATGATGCGATAAATTTTCAGATCATCTGCGTACATCACCATCCGCCAATCCGGTACTCGACGACTTACTAGACTGAGGCGCAAATTTGTTTCGCTGATCCCCCCTCCCCCCCCACCGGTTCGAGCGAAAGTTGCAAGTTTTGCTCTTCTTTCCCTGTCTCTCCCCTGTCCTTGATACAACTGCTGCTACATTGATGCGGAAATAAGCCACCCTCTGAATATCTTGACCAAGCATAAGTTTTAGTTAAAAAATTCAAATTAGTATTCTGTATTCCTAGTTTTAAGATAGCTATAATTTTTACTCTTTATTGAAACTCTTGTCCTCCATCTTGTAAATAGAATTGAATCCCTAGTTTTAAGATTTCTGTGAAATTTCTCATAAATATTTGTTCCCCCTTTTGTGTACTAAACTATATTGTTAGTTTTAAGATAACCGTAAAATATTTCGTAAAATACTATTACTCCCCCTCTTGTATATCAAAGTGAATCCCTTGTTTTAAATTTTTTCATAAAAAAATCTTTTGGCCCTCTCTTGTATATTGAATCTTATTTCTAGTCTTAAGATAGCTGTAAATTTTCTTTTCCTTTGTAAAAAAAATATATATTTCAACATTGTAACCTCCTAGTTTTAAGATATCCAAAATGTAAAAACAAAAGTATTTGGCACCGCCAAGCTAACGCATTTGTGCCTATCAAATAAACGAAATGAATAAAAAAAAAACCTATTGAATCTGTCGAACTGTGAAAATGCAAATAGGGTTAAGGGAACATGGGGAGACTTTACCAAGCACGAAATTCAACAATTATTAATAACGTGTTCCATTTGGTACTTATATTTTTTTATATTTTTATATTTGTTTCGATCCCATCAGCTAATTTTTCATCTTCTTCATTTCGTTTTTCATCTTGCTCCCTTACGCTTATATTTGAAACTTTAAACGCGATTATCACGATATTTGCGGTGACTACGAGTGCCGAAAGAGTTTGCAACGGATTTCAAAACTTTATTTTTGCTTGTTCGTAATTTAACTGCTGTGTCCTTGAACGATTCCATTTTTTCGTCAAAATTTTCATATTAATGTTATGGATTTGTTAATAATTTTTTTCAGGTGAAAATGGTATTTTTTTTGGAAAATCGTTTCCGTTTCCAAAAAGAAGAGAATTTTTTTTCAATCAATCGTTCAAGGACACCACAGATAGATACACTAATGATTTTTATGGCTGATTTTGTGACACGTGAACCTGCAATGTAATCAGTACAGTTAATCCAAAAAAGCAATGCATGAAGCTCATGAAATACAATCGTTTTATATTTTTAACTAGTACTAAGAACCTCAACAATATGGGAAGAAAAGATAACAGCATGTTATATGCCATTGTTTTTTGTTCTGATATATTAAAATTCTCTTGGTCAAGCTCCCCAAGCCTTGGTCAAGGCTCCCGTGGTGGGTAGACTTGATCAGAAAAAAAACGATCACAGAAAAACTTTTGTAACTTTTGAAAAAGTAAATTATCAATACTGAAAAAAATCATTAATACGCAGAATACTTTTGCATACTACATTTCAACGAGTTTTGGAAGACATTCAATTATTAAACCAAAAAAAATTGTCTTATGGAATACAAAATATTTTTAAATATTCATAAGCCAGTCGTTGTTCAAGTTCAACTCAGGGGTTTTTTTAGTATTACACAGAACTAGAAAAATCGTAAAAATTTACGTGTTCTGCTCCTGACATATACGAGCATCAAAAATGTTTTAGATTTAATTTTAATTTCACATGACTGAATTTCGTAAATCATGTTTGATTTAAATGTCAATGAATGCAATTTGTTAGATTGTCAAGTTTTTATTAACCAGTTGACAAATTTTGAATGATAGGATAGTAATATCGATGGAATAGGAAAAAAATATAGTGTTTTTTTCCATTTAAACAAAATTTGAAAACATTTTTGGTTGCCTGGTTACAATAAAAATCTCGGGTAACTTAGAATAAAGGCATTAAACTCAACTGTCAAGATTCATTTGGAGGATATTCCGAATAAAACTTTATTCGCCAAGCTCGGAATAATTGCAGCGAACTAACCTGTTCAGATGACTAAAGCATTAAAGCGGGATACTAATTTCTTCACAAAGATTAAAAGGCATGTGTAATTTTGCTATTCCTGCTCAACTTTAGACGAAGCTCGAAGTATTTTTTTGATTATTAAATATTCCACAATATGCCGTACATTTTAAACACTCCGTTAGTAGGTATCCAATTTAATCAGGAGTCATAAATCTTGCTCATCGAATTTGTGGTTAATATTATATTTGTTAACATTTATCCTGTCTGTACAACATTTAGGAAAAGAATGTAGTACATCATAGTTTGAAACATATATTGTCCTTGTTAAATGCGAATAACTTATAACCAAGCTTATAACCACTTCGTTTTGGTTCACGATTATAAAATTCCAAATATTCGTAAGCTAGAGATACAATGTTAGAAAAAAAAATGAACCTATATGTGTTGGGCTGAATCGTCTGAGGAAGCAACATCCAAAAAACTGATAAATGCATATCGATGTTTGAATATCCACGATTTCCCTAAATTCATAATGCATCGTGAACACAAGTTCAATTTTTTTCCCCTCAAACCTCAGCAGAATCCAATAAGCGGTACCTGTTGCCTAATGTCCGCTCCACAAGCCATATGTTCTTAACTGACGTAGCGAAAGACGCTGAAAACCGCTAATATGGCCAGAAGAATTTTATATTCAGTTTCAGCATTACACAATGAATCTGAATGGTTCAACAGCTTGTATGTTCCTGAACCAATTTCACTAAATAATCAACCAAGCATAGAGGAACCACTATTCAAGAGAGAAGAGAATACTGATATCCTCTCTCTCAATGATACTCACAACTGTTCATCATTATAATGATACGTGCTTACGCAAGCGTGTGTGGATATATTCGTTCCTGTTTCTGTTTCCTCGTGTTGTTGCTTCGGTATCCATAGCGGCAATTCATTCGGTTGGGGTGAAGGCAAGCGTTTTACTGAACTGTATTGTGGTTCGTTCGGATTGAATTTGAATGAATGGTGAAAGCTCTGAGTAAATGACAAAAAACACGGACACACGATCGTGACCCCTAGGCCCCACAAGCAATTCAAACCAGATTATCGTAAAAACCTATACATCATCAAGAGCGAGGGTAGCATAGTGGAAAATGATAAACCGAGAGAAACTTAGTGACCTCCAAGCAACAGCATGTAATTCAGCTAAAGAAAAAACTCTTTCCGCGAAAAAAACAAATCGCGTGTACAACATCCGATAGATATATAATTAAATCCGATTTATTATTTTTATTTACGCATGATAAATATTAAAAGATGTACGGCTCAGTTAAGCTAACGCATTAAGCCGTATCAAATAAACTACACAAAAAATGTCATACTCATACCCATCACAGCGGCCAGGACACACAGTAAAGGTTTCTTGCCCATACTTTTAAACGACTTCAGTACTAAATTACTTGTATGATGAGGCAAACAGATGAGTGGAGACGTCAATAATTAGTTAGCCGCCAAGATGCTCTAAACTGAAAGCAGGGTCGAGCTTCGCTCATTTTTAAATATAATCCATTTCCACAGCTGAAATAATAATTGTTCTTTGTCTACACACAATATAGAAGCAATACTAACTCAACTATGATACAGTATAAAATTGTTAGTGTAAGAACTAATCTACAATACCATTAAAAGCAAAACTTTTTTTTTGAAATGTACTCATTAGTTAGGAATGAAACCTTTTCTCGGTAATGCAACCATGAATCACCTGTGCAAATTGGCATTTCCCAAAATAAACAAATCGATGTTACTCTGCTTGTCACATAAAAAATAAATCAATAATATTAACAATATCATCTTGAAGCACTTCAGGTGCCACGAAATGGAAGTAATTATTTTCAAGTCATTATTAGGGAGCCATTTTCCAGACATTATTCGTTATTATAGATCGTTGATGTTAAACCAAGTGACTTCCTTGAATGAAACATATAGGAATTATAAGCAGGATTATGTATCTTAATGCGATTGTTTGTGAATAATATTATGGATATACTGAATTATATAAATTTTAATCTTATTGAAATGCGGTCATCAGTCTTAAAATTTTAGCAGAACAGGCTTTGATGTTCTCTCCAACGTTTCGGCTATATTTTCTAGTCTTTTTCATGGATTGAATAAGGCCTGATCTGCATAAATTTTAAGACTGATGACCGCGTTTCAATAAGCTCATAACCCAGACAGTCGGAACAACAGAATTATAAATTTTAAAACAGAAAGATTCGACCAGATCTTACATGAAATACTAATTTTTTGTAATTTTGAGATCTTGAGATGGAAATCCACATTTAAAATCGTGCTAGGAAAGAAGTTATACGAAATACGAAATATAGTTTTCAAATCGTGAATAAGACATCTTCCGTCAGGATTGTGTACCGCCCCTCCTCTTTGCTAGATGCAGTCTACGATTATCTTCAGTTTTATATGGAGATTCAAATTTGGCGCCAGTTTCCTTCACAACTGATTTCGTTCAAATAATATAAATATAATAAATATTTAGAAGTAAAAGTGTATAAGACCACGTCCAATATTATAGGCAATATCGTGAAGCATTATGACTCGATAATTATTTCCATCGAGCCTGTGACCCTTTTCCATACTTTATCATCCTGATTACTTGGTGCATTGTTTCATACTGCCGATCACTTTCGTCCTTCTCAGCGGACGTACCGTTCTTCAGCATATTTTTTGTCCAAACAAATCTTTTACCACCAAAGTTCAATTCTGCTACATACCTTGGGAGTTCATTGATATTAAAGTCCTTTCTAAAATCTAAAACATTGCAATAGATTAAATCAATCACTCAAGGCGGTTGAAAATCAGCCATAATAATAGCTTTTGCTTTAATTAAAACCAAAAATTAATCATCAATTTCCTGATAAGCATCGATATAAAAGCTAACCCCAATCGTAGTTGTAGTCAGTACACAAGTTAGCAGTAGCTAGAACAACCAACCGAAAAATCAACCAATCGTAAAAATGAAGGTACCTTTCGAAATGACCTTCAAGGAATTAAAAACTTGTAAATAGTTCTGGTTTTTTACAGGTCATCATTGCCCTACTTGTCGCAATTGCAGCTGTTTCTGCTGAACCTTGGAACGGTTGGAACAACGGCTGGAATAGCGGGTGGAATAATGGATGGAACAATGGCTGGAACAATGGCTGGAACAACGGCCTGAAAGGCTGGAATGGATGGAACAGCTGGAACGACTGGAGCGCATACCCGACTTATGCCAAATCATGGACTGGTGCTGGTTGGCCAGTGTCATCGGGATTGTACGGACATAAAACCGTTGTTCAGGCTAATGTCGCCAGAATTAACCCGTGGGGATTGCCGTGGGGAACCTATGGAGCTGGATCGTACGGCTGGGAGAAGAACGGACACTGGGCAGCAGCACCGGTCGTTGCGAGCACACCGCTGATTGCTTCTAACGTCATTTGAAGATGCTAAAATACGTGCTTGAATAGTACCTTGTGCCTGGAAGACGTTTTTTTACAAGTGATGAATGTTGAATAAATTTTTGCAGAATTTTTATCACGTCTATTTATACTCAGGTATTCCATAGAAGCACGCAAAGCGATACTGATCGATCAATTCTAATTTAGCTGAATCTTTGTACAGTTATTCGAATTTCTGAAATGCGCAATTTTTCAATATCATTACTTCGTAATAATTTACTTAGATTCCTGTTCCGATCAACTTTTTGGGTACTATTCGGTTCCTATAACAACTGTGCAAATTCTTAGCTCGGTAAGTGAAAATATATATTTACGCCCACAAAGTTTACATGAGATTTCGTATGGGAAAATTAACATTCACAAAAAAACCCTTTGCCTCCCAAAAATGAATCTTTATTTGATTTTTATAGGAAACTAGCCAATACCCATCGCGCGTTGCTGCGACTTTCAACGAAATAGGAGGAAAACACAATTTGTTCCGAAGCGCCATCTGGCGGGCAGATAATCCCCAACCAATAGCACACAAACACGCTCCATACCAAATACCTACTGTGTGCAAATTTTTACGGAAATCGGTTAAGCCGTTTGGGAGTCTATAAATCATATACATACAAACATTGACTTTTATATATATAGACTAGCTAATACCCATCGCGCGTTGCTGCGATACTCTGCGAAATAGGAGGAAAATACAATTTGTTCCAAAGCGCCATCTGGCGGGCAGATAATCTCCAACTAATAGCACACAAACACGCCCCATACCAAATACCTACTGTGTGCAAATTTTTACGGAAATCGGTTAAGCCGTTTGGGAGTCTATAAATCATATACATACAAACATTGACTTTTATATATATAGATAGATATAATATAACTAGCTGATACCCATCGCGCGTTGCTGCGATTTTCAACGAAATAGGAGGAAAACACAATTTGTTCGGAAGCGCCATCTGGTGGGCAGATAATCCCCAACCAATAGCGCATAAACACGCTCCAGAACGAATACCTACTGTGTATAAGTTTTTACGGCAATCGATTAAGCCGTTTGGGAGTCCATAAATCATATACATACAAACATTCACTTTTATATATATATATATATATATATATATATATATATATATATATATATATATATATATATATATATATATATATATATATATATATATATATATATATATATATATATATATATATATATATATATATATATATATATATATATATATATATATATATATATATATATATATATATATATATATATATATATATATATATCAAAGACCACGAAGATCTCGAAACGATCTAATACATGTGGAAAAAGTTATTTAGTAGAAAAAAATCGATGCTCTGACGATGGATAAAATAATCATTTTTTCTAGCACCACTGCTGTTAGTTTTTCAGTTCTATGCTATTTTGTTTTGATTTCTCTTATTGTGTCATAATTTTGAGAGATAAATTGAGACTTCTTTTGTGCACAAAAAGGGAAAATAAATTTTATATATAATTCGACCGTTAGCAGCAACGAAAATTAAAATTTTCGTCATCCTTTATCAATCGGTTTTTTCTTAACTCTAGAACGTTGCACTGGGGTACAAATGTACTCCACGCCTTCTTTGGAGCCGTGTGGAGACGAGAATTCGGCATTTACCGACCTGGGACCCTAACCATAATTCAAGTTAGAGTTCTTAGTAAGAGTAGGAAATAGGGCACTACAATTTTTTTTTAATTCTCAAAGGCCCCCCGTCTCATATTGTGACAAATGTCAAGGTAATAAGCTCAGATGCCAAATTTCACATCATTTGGACAATTTTAGACCCCCGCCCAATTCGCTTGAACTTTTTGAAATTGGTAGTATTGGAAAATATGGAGGAAAAATGCAATAAATGCTATAACCTTTGAAGTAGCAATCAGAAAATTACAATTTATACCTCTTTTGAATGGAAATAATCTTAGTATTTGAATGGAGATATTTTTGTTTCTAGGAAAATACGTAAAAGTGGGGTATTGGGTCATTTTGGCCCCAAAATCCCATATTTTTCAAAAAATTTTTGCTCCGTGATGCAAATCATACATATTTTGTAGTTTTCTAATGTGAAAAAATCTCAGGAATCGAACGGAACCCTTTTGACCTTAGTCCGAATACGAGAAGTTGGGGTTATAGGGCTTTTTGTCATTCATATTAAATTTTAACATTTTCTCATACATATATCTCTATTATTCTTCAATCAATTTTCATAAAATATAACTTGATGAACATGTAAAATTCTGAGGAATAAAACCAAAATAAAAACGTTAGAGTTAAAATTCAGAAACATCAAACTTTTTGATATTTACTCTACAAATCTCATTTTTTTTTTTCAATATTTGTCCTAATACCTCAACTTTCCCTATTTACACTAAAAGTAGTAAATCAAATAACAATTTTGTTGTTAAATGTAGTTAATATGTGCGATTTTATGATAAAAATGTGAAATCGACACTATATGTCAGATAATTCGATGTTCCTAAATTTTACCGGTAACGAATCTATTTTTGTTATAATGCGAAGGATTTTCCACGTTCAACAAGGTATAGTTTATGAAAATTGAGTGAAGAATAATAGAGATATATGCACGAGAAAATGATGAAGTTTAATATGAATGACTAAAGGCCATTTAACCCCAACTTCTCGTATTTGGACAAAGGACAAAAAGGCTCCGATCGATTTTTGAGATTTTTTACATTAGAAAAACTATAAAATATGTATGATTTGCATCACGGAGCAGAAAACTCATTAAAAATATGGGATTTTGGGACCAAAATGACACAGTACCCCACTTTTCCGTATTTTTCTAGAAACAAAAATTTCTTCATTCAAATACTAAGATTATTTACTTTCAAAAGAGGTATAAATTGTAATTTTCTGATTTCTACTTCAAAAGTTATAGCATTTAATGTATTTTTCCTCCATATTTTCCCATACCACCAATTTCAAAAAATTTCAAGCGAAGTGGGCGGGGGTCTAAAATTGTCCAAATGATGTGAAATTTGGCATCTGAGCTTACTTTGACATTTGTCACAATATGAGACGGGGGGCCTTTGAGAATTTAAAACAAAAATTTTTTTTGCGATGCCCTAGTAGGAAAAGGTGGTACAGCCATTTTGCTTATCCAGCTTTTTACGTGCCATAATGGCGGTCTAAATTGTTCAGTTCATAATACGTTTAATGGCTCTTTTTTGACAATAATCGTTTACGTCAACCACCCAGTGAGATTAAGTCTCCCATTGGAATCGGTGTCCCTCAAGGTAGTACTATAGGACCTTTGTTATTTCTGTTGTATATTAATGACCTAGGTAACTTGAGGCTTACCGGAACTCCTAGACTGTTTGCTGATGACACAGCTCTGTTTTATCCCAACAATGATGCCAATACTATTATTAACTTGATCGATAACGATCTAAGTGTTCTCGACCAATGTTTTAACGCAAATTTATTATCACTAAACCTTTCTAAAATTAAGTACATGATCTTCCGATCCATACGGAAAACTTTACCAACACATCATCATCCCAAACTTAGAGATTGTACAATTGAAAATGTGGACTGTTTCAAATATTTGGGTATACACTTAGATCCTACGTTATCCTGGACACACCACATAAAATTTGTCGAAAAGCGTGTGGCATCCTCTTGTGGTATTTTGTGGAGAGATAAAGCGTTTGTTCCCCAGCGAGCTCTGTTGAACTACTACTTTGCATACATTCATTCACAACTTAACTACTTAGTATTGGTGTGGGGGCGAGCAGCGAGCTCTCACCTTAAAAAAACTACAAAACAAAAATTATATTTAAAAAACCACCGATGCCGGCGGTAAAACATGATGATGAGTTATGTTCTACCATAGACCATGCGGTAGACTTGGGTGCAACGCCCAACTCCTACTTAGCAGAAGGCAAAGAATTCTTCCCATTTCCTTTCGATCATGTCCATATGAGCCTGCCTTGTCCTAGTTTTCCGTTCTAAGTTTATAACTGATTCGCTCCAGAATACGTATCCGTTTTTCAATTTCATTGCTTTCGTTTCTCTTAGTCTCAAATTTTCCGAAAATAGCCAACAAAATCGATACAGTAGCGTCTCGTACGACAGATTTGAGTACCCAACACACTACGCTTCTATGAATGACGTCATCCTCGAACATTTAAAGAATGTCATTCCTCGAGCAAGTTCATTCTCCTGTCGAACGTCGGGCCGTAAAGAACAGCAGTAGCAATCAGGCATATTGACAATGCGCTGCGATGAGTGCTGCATTTGATCACTGCTACCGCTGGGGGTGGGGACGACGACAGGTCAGGCATCCAGCGGCCAAGCGCTCGTGATGTCTCCTTTCCATGGCTCTGATTGGCTGTATTGATTTTGCCGATGACGTCATCCTCGAATATATAACTTTTAGCATTGCTCGGGCGAGCTCATTTTCTGGTCGAACGTCGGAGTGGAGACGATAGCAGTAGCCGACAGATATATTTCAATTATGCAGTGCACTGTGTATTGCATTGAACACCACAAATCGAGAGTTACGGCACTCAGTGCTAGTTGAGGGCATGCCGTTGCGATGAATCTAGTACCGCGTTGACGTTTAAAACGTTATACATTGATCGAAATGGTAAAGCGAAAATCGAAGCGTGACTAAAATATTCGATAATTTTAAGCCATTTAAACAAAACGAAAGAAATATATTGTAATTTAATCGTAATACCTTGGAGGTTCAAATCTACTGAAATGGACATAAAATAACTTCGATTTGCAGATCTAGATTACTGATGGCCAACTAAAGATTCTTTAAAGCTATTGCCCACTATCGACAATTATTGAAGTTTCGGGACATATTCGAGAATTGAAGTCATATCGGTTATTCGGTGTCGACTGAACCTATTTTCACAAACCAAGTATCAAATGGAGGGTAAAACATGCGGTTTCCTTCTGAAGTCTCATTAGTCACATTGACCACCATAAATGGTTCCAGTAGGCCTGGAAAAATGGCAATTATTCAAAATTCGCAAAGTCACTTAAGTTTCTCGAAGAGTGTTGGGTCGATTTTTGAAAAATTAATCTCAAATGAAAGGGTAGCTATTGCCATAGACTGCTCTAAAATTTGGTACGTATCGGATCTTTGGTTCCGGAAATAAATCGCCCGTTCATATATGAAATGTCCATACAAGCTGGTTCAAAAAAATTGTTTTCAGAGAATGAATTTCAGAAATCGAATTCATGTTTTTGATGCCAACTGTCTTTAGAATGCATGAAACGTCGATATTTGATGTCATCCTTTTAATCGACTCAGTTCGTCGAGTTCAGCAAATGGCTGTGTGTATCTGAATGCACGTGACCAACAGTTGCACATCGGTTACTCGGAGATGGCCTAACCGATTTTATCAAACCTAGTCTCAAATGAAAGGTACAATGTTCCCATA
This sequence comes from Topomyia yanbarensis, assembly GCF_030247195.1. Taxonomy (NCBI): domain Eukaryota; kingdom Metazoa; phylum Arthropoda; class Insecta; order Diptera; family Culicidae; genus Topomyia; species Topomyia yanbarensis. Next base: position 7,324,045 of record NC_080671.1, read on the forward strand.
GCTATTGGATTTCATTTAATTCTGACTTCCGGATCCGAAGCTACGAGTTGAAGAGTGTGGTTACGCATAAAATTTCCATGTAAATCGGTATCAGCATTTCTATTGACTGCTACTAAATTGCATTTAAATCGAAGTTCTGGTTCCTGCGTTACGGGGTGAAGTAAGCGATCAAATGCGATATTCCCATATAAAGCGGTATAATAATTGTATCTAAATGATGCAAAACTAATTGAAGTGTGTTCTAATTTATATGAAATTGGTTGTTAAGATCACAAACTGCAAATCAAAGTCTCTTTGATCATATTAAGATCCTTTGAGGATCTCGAAAGATCCGAAAAAATGGCTATGTTCCGAAATTAGATTCACACCTGTTTCTCGTATATTGCTGACTCGATTCTCACGATCTTAGTCAGGGTAAAGTATTCACACTACTGATTACTACCGAGTTTCACGTGAGTGCACTATTGGTTACAGAGTTAAGAGTCCTTTAGAAAGGTTATGTAATTACTCTGAAAATCGATAACCTGATCTCTAAATCCAATTTTTGTCGACTGAGATGCGCTTGCTGAAACTTAAACAGAGGCGTAGCTAGAGGTTCGGTTGAGGGTTGGCCCCTACCACCTAATATAACACACAAGATATAGGACGATGATCACATAAGCCCTTTGACTCATGATTCATGTTCATGCATAGAAACAAAAGATGAATACAAAATTTCATCATTTACAACTGAATATTTTTTCCTGCTAGCTAGATAGCAACCAAATTTTGCTCTGTTTCCCTGGTTCGGCATTTTTATGTGAGTGAGCTGTTAAGTTGAATTTGTATGAATGGTAGGGGGCCTTGTGACCACACGGAGTTTTTACTGTCCTGATCTATGAATACCTGTTTGACTATGGTTAATAATGCAATAAAATGTTCGCTCTCCGATCGAATAATAGACCACCAATCAGGGCACAGTTAATTCATAGTTCATTGGATCAAATGTTTATTATTTATAGTAATCATACATTCCAAGGAATTAGTCACACAATTATTTGAATATTTCCGATCAGAAAGTGCAAATACTGTCCAAAAACTGGGAATCTATTCGAATTGAAAAATTAGAAACAGGTCCCCTATGTAGAAATGTTAGAAGTATTTTATCACGAAATACACAAATAAGATTTAATTATTGAAGGATTCAAATATACAAAAAATTTAAAAATTCAGCCAACCAAATATCCAAAATTTCGAATTAGCCGAAAGATTATAAGCTCTGATGATCCGAAGATCCAATTCAATGAACCAAGGATTCGAAGCATCCAAATAGTCCAAGATCCAAAAATACAATCTAATGAAAGATACAATAATCCGTACAGAGATTCAAAGATTCAGCGACCCAACAATTCGAAAATTATATATAATAATCCAAAAATCAAAACACGAGCATTGTAAAAAAATCGACAAAACTTTATTCAACTTTCCTGTTCAATTTTCAAGAGAAACATCTTCTGGGCACAAGGTAATTTCAAACACGTATTTTGGCATCTTCAAATGACGTTAGCAGCAATCAGCGGTGTGCTCGCAACGACCGGTGTTGCTGCCCAGTGTCCGTTCTTCTCCCAGCCGTACGATCCGGCTCCGTACGTTCCCCATGGTAATCCCCACGGGTTGAGCCTGGCGACATTAGCCTGAACAACGGTTTTGTGTCCGTACAATCCCGATGACACTGGCCAACCAGCACCGGTCCACGATTTGGCATAAGTCGGGTATGCACTCCAGTCGTTCCAGCTGTTCCATCCATTCCAGCCTTTCAGGCCGTTGTTCCAGCCATTGTTCCATCCATTATTCCACCCGTTATTCCAACCGTTATTCCAGCCGTTGTTCCAACCGTTCCAGGGTTCAGCAGAAACAGCTGCGATTGCGACAAGTAGGGCAATGAGGACCTGCAAATAAACAGAATTAGTTACAAGTCTTTGATTCCTTGACGGTCTTTTCGAAACGTGCCTTCATTTTCACGATCGGTTGGTTGTTTTTGCGGATGGTAACTTGAGTACTGACTTCAACTACGATTGTTATTAGCTTTTATAGCACTGCGCATCAGGAAATGGATAATTTATTTTCGGTTATAATTGAAGCATAATTGATTGGTAAAGCTAAATTTAGTCGTCTGCTCCGTTATATCAACTAGGTATTTGAAATTTCGAAAGGACTTATATCTTTGTTTTATTGATCAAAGTAGGCTATAGAAAATCTAACTTTTAACCGGAAAGATGGCGCATGATAGTTTTCGAGAAAGCTATAGAGAAGAGAAGTTCAATAAATTTTACTGAGGATGCCTTTTCTCTGTTACTTAATGTTATCGATTTATGGGACGTTTTCTATGGCTACATTTTTAAATATGAATTTTCACTACCGTAAACCGGGGTGACTTTGATCATCGGGGTGACTTTGATCACTCGAAACTTTTTTCGTAGATCGCTTATTAAACCAGAATAGTCTACCGAATCATTTTAATTTGAAATGATTTTTACTCTAAACTTATAAAATACTGATTTGTTATACTTTTTGAGTATATTGTTCGGTTTTTGGGTACAAAAACTACAAAACACCGAAATTTTAATTTACCTTATTTTTACGAAGCTTCGTAAAGTGTTTATTTTTTATAAAACAAATAAATCTCAGATTTGAGCAAGAGTAATAAATTACAAGCGAGTTTTTATTTTCCTTTAGATTGGGATGTGCCAAATTTAGTTTCAAGAGTTTGTTTATTTTAAATAAATTTTTTTGTGAAACTAGTTGGCAATTATTTCAAATTATTTTAAGCTAAAATTTGCAACATTTTTTTTATTGTTCAATATTTCAACGTGTTAAAATTGATGAAACTTTTTGTACATTGATAAAGCACTGAAATAAAACCATTTTATCAGTTTTAAAGGTTTTCAGAATATTTTATTCTAGTTGGACACAGATTATACGAATTTTGGTTACTCGAATTGTACAGTACATTGAAATACTTTTTATAATACCAATTAATATCTATTCAACAATGAGTATCTTTCCAGAATCAGTTTGAACAAACATTTGAATGAAAAACATTGATATCAACAACTTAATGTGGGTGAACATGCAGGTTATCAAAGTCACTCCGGAATACGAAAACGGACTTTAACTTGAAATTAGTTTTGGAAAAATAGCTGTAAGCGGACAATTTTAAAAAATGTGTTGTGTCTAAAAATATGTAATGATTACTTTGAAAAGTGATCAATGTCACCCCGGTTTACGGTACTACCATTTTTGTTTTCGATATCTCGTGTTTACAATGTTCAGATACATTTTTATTGTGACAAAATGCACAACTTTACCGAAGAGGCCAAAGAGCTGGTTTGTAAAGAGATGTGACAATTCTAAATGTGAACATCCCTTATTTTTTATCTCCGAAAGTTAGTAATTTGGAATCCGGTTTTAAAAGTTTATTATAGGGATTCCATGAGAAACCGGCCGACCACAAAATATGACCATCGTCGATTCGAACGAAACTTTGAATTTGTGTTCGGTTGATAAATCTCCAATATTTTCTCTGACAATTGCAATATTTTGACACAAGAGCTATTTTTTAAAAGGGCGTAAACATTTGTACGTGCATTAATTTCAATTTTTTTTGTTCGATTACTGTATTTTATACAGCAAAAATTTCTGAGAATGAGTTTCAGGGAATGAATATTTATGTGCGAAAAAAATATACACTGAAAAAATGTGTTAAAAATATAAATTGCAAAAAAACCCACTTTTTTCTAATTTTTCATATTTTATAAACAAAAACCTAAAGAGAAAAGAAATATTTTGAATGTAGTTTTATGATGGAGAACTTATCGGTAAAAAAGTTTTTCTAACAATAACTTTATACATGTTTTTAAATTTCATATTTATTGACATACAAAAATGCAATTTTAATTCTTAGTAATTCTTAGTCTCATTTTAAATCAAAATGTATTTAACAAAAATTTTCCAAAATGCGATAGTTTTCGAGATATTTGGAATTTTGTTCCAACAAAAGCAATTAATTCGTGTGATTATGCCCTTTTTAAAAGTTATTAGCGTTACCCCATCATAAAATGTCAAAAATCTAATGTTTATCGTTTTAAAGACGTAAAGGAAACTTTTTCAGTACATTTGGATCCTATTTGCAGTAAAAAAATACAATTTTCTTTATGAATATGATTTTAAACGCTATTTTAAATCAAAATTCTAATAACAAAATTTTTCTGAAATGTAGTAGTTCTCGAGATATTTCAAATTTCGTTTTAACAACACAATTATTTTGTTTTCTTACGATCTTTTCAGAAGTTATTCGCATTTCTCCAGCAACAATAATAAGTTTTTCAAAAGGCCCATAACATTTCCTGTAACTTTCTCTTTGACATCGAGGTGATATTGTAAACCATTTGAAAGCTATACGAAAACAACCAAAATATGATCAAACTATTTAGTTTAATCGTAAGACCCCAGTATTTTGATTGTTTTCGAAATATTATGGGCCTTTTGAAAAGGATATTATTGTTGATGGAGAAACGCGAATAACTTCTGAAAAGGTCGCAATAAAACAAACGAATTATGTTGTTCAAACAAAATTTGAAATATCTCGGGATCTATTACATTTCAGAAAATTTTTGTTAGTAACATTTTGATTTAAAATAGCGTTTAGAATCATATTCAAAAAGAAAATTGTATTTTTGACCGCAAGTAGTAAGAATTATAGAAATATGTCAAAAGTTGTTGTTAGGAATTTTTTTTATTGAAAGCTTCTCCATGATCCAAATATACTGAAAAAGTATCTTTTACGTCTTTAAAACGATAAACATTAGATTTTTGACATATTATAATTGGGTAGCGCGAATTACTTTTAAAAAGAGCATAATCACACGAATTAACTGTTTTTGTTGTAACCAAATACCAAATATCTCGAAAACTATCGCATTTTGGAAGATTTCTGTTAAATACATTTTGATTTACAATCAGAGTTAGGATTATATTCTGTAATAAAATTACAGTTTTGTATGAAATTTAAAAACATGTATAAAGTTTTTGTTAGAAAAACATTTTTATAGATAAGTTCTCCATCATACAATCACATTCAAAATAATTCTTTTCTCTTTGGGTTTTTATTGACAAAATATAAAAAAATAGAAAAAATGGGTTTTTTTTACAATTTAAATTTTCAACACAAATTTTTGTTTTTATGAAAAATGACACAAAATGTTTTTCAATGTATATTTTTTTCGGACATAAATATTCATTCGCTCAAACTCGTCCTCAGAAAGTTTTGCTGTATAAAATACAGCAATCGAACAAAAAAAAATGAAATTAATGCACGTAGAAATGTTTACGCCCTTTTAAAAAATCTCTCTTGAGTCAAAATAATCTTACTGATTGTGGAAAATGTTTAGTCTTTCATGCCGATGAAATGTGTTAAGTTTCATAGGATTTGAAGATGGTCGATCAGGATTTTAATTATTTTCTGACGGATCTTCGTGGAATTCCTCATGAATGGTTGGCGTCCAAAGGGGGCTATCCTAATATTGTGTCTTATGGAAGTTAGAGTTTTCTCGTTCGTTATCCGAGGTTTTAAGATTCGCCATCAGTAAATGTTATGTTGTAGCTCACATGATCGGTGAGCTCGAAATAATACTGTTTTTAGTTGGATTGCGTTGTATGTTGACGTTTCGGCCCAAACAGTCGTTTCTGAAGGTGAGTGCCGCTCACATACTTTTTTATTTTATTTCAATTATAGATGTTTTAACCTTAAGGTCATTCGCCTCTTCGGGTTAGAAAAATCTCTTAGGAAAAATTTCTAACCCTATGTGCGGGGTCGGGACTCGAACCCAGGTGCGCTGCGTACAAGGCAATCGATTTACCAATACGCTACGCCCACTCCCCCCGCTCACATACTTGCTATGTATGGCAATTTTCTGTCTAATATGAGCCAGCTTTTTCGTCCGCGTCCCTTATCACTTATGTCTATAAAGTGATTCATCAGCAGTGCTATGTTTGGAAATGAAGTACAACGGTTATGCAACTAATTATTTTCGATCTCATTTTAATGAAAATAAATAAGCAATTTAATAAATGTTTCTTGATTTGATAGCATTGTAAGGGAACACTTTTCTGCCGGTTGATGCCAATCAAGCTGGCATTGAACAAACTAATTTCTTTGTTTGTTTAGTGTTTATTTGACCAACTAGGAAACTAATCCGCTGGATAAATGATTAAATTTAATGTAAGTTTGATAAATTAGTCAAAGTTCAGAAACAAAATTATAATAATTTCTTTTAAAATATGTCAATGAAGTCAACGAATGCAAATACAAATTTCACTTTCAAAGTGGAATAAATGTTCAAAAACTTTTCTAACGGTCAAGATCATAAAGTTCCGAAACCATCAACTTTGAAGGTTTAACAACCTCGAAGAAGCTTTTCAACACAAAAAGCGTTTCTTTTGATATAATAATGTTGGTGATAAAAGCTCTTAGAAGTAATTATGGAGAAATAATTCTTCAAAAATAGTAAGGGATTTAGTGTCTTCAGTAAAGTTGTTGATAATAATGAAGGCTACACAAATGCAATATATCGAGATATAAAGCGATATTTAAGAAATTTCCTCGAACCAGTTCTTTTCAGTGAAACTTTCTATTGTAAGCTTCGGAGACTACCTTGAATAGAATGTGAATTTTATTGTTTATACACAGCAGAAAAGATTTATCAGTTACTGTAATATCAGAAAAATTTGTTTGAAAGCTATGCAAAAAAGTACAGCAGCGCCAATACCTAACTTAAAATTAGTTGTTAGTGTTTCGGATTCTCCTCCTCAGTAACTAGCACCGTCTTGGTGCCAATTAGATGATAAATCTAAACTAGCACCAAAATTAGCACTAGTTAGACGCTCAATCCTAAATCGAAAAAGTCATACGTCTTGCATGAACTAAGCAACCGGCATGTTGATGTCACAGAACAAGCATAGAAGCTCTGGGTTGTTGCGCATTCTCATCGGCATGAGAGTGATGAGAATGCGCAGCAAACCAGAGTTTCTGTGCTAGTCTTCCGGGACATCACTCGCAACATGCCAGTTGCTTAGTTCATGCAAGGCGTAGGGGACTTGTGGGTAAAATGAACAGGGGGGGTAAAATGAACAGGTAGCCAAATCAAGTCAATGTGAGTTAAATTTAGAACAAACTTCACAGAAACGTGACCTGCCAAGTATTCAAAGGATATTGAAATAATTTCTTTTGATAAAAAGCTGTCAAATGTGAAATAAATATGATGAAAACCAAAATTGGCATTCATGTTTGTCGCTGATGTTAAATTCGGCATGTAGAATATAAGGTCTTTTGTGGTGAAATTTTACTTTTATTGTGAAAATGGTGTTAGATGACAGTAGTTGAACCTCTTGCAGATATTTCACAGCAATAAGTAGGGATCAGGACATATCGGCTCAATCGGAACGGCTGTTTGAAAATGAAATGTCTTAGGGGGTAAAATGAATAGGTTGTCGTGGGGGTAATATGAACCATCTTGCTGCTCCAAGTACCAAGCCTCAAAATTAATCGCTAAGTTCAAGTTGCTATATCTTCACTGTTCTCCAACAGATCCTTAAATTTTAAACACCTATGGATAACCAAGTTTGTAGATGTGTATCCATGTCACAGAATTGTAAATTGGTTAGTATTACATGAAAATTTCATTTTTCCGTGACAAGGTTTTTTGCCTTCCAAATGCCCTGTGTATATGCAATGCTTATGAGCCGCTGGGACATCAGCATTGCTCGGAAATTGCTTTTCAGCGCTAAGCATTGCATACATACAGAACATTTTGCAGGTCACTAGAAGGTGTTCATTTTACCACCAGCACATGTTCATTTTACCCACACGCTATAAACATTTTTTGGACATGTTTTGAAATCAAGAATAATGTTTGAAAACTTGTGTTTATTTCGAAATATTTTCACCAAATATGTACAAAACATGTCTAACAAGAAACGTATAAGGTGATTGTAGTATCTTAATCACTCATTAGTTAGAAAATAATGACTTTGCTTAACGTGTTCATTTTACCACCAGTTCCCCTAGGACTTTTTGGATTAAGGATTGAGCATCTAACTAGTAATAATTTTGGTGCTAGTTTAGATTTATCATCTAATTGGCACAAAATGGTGCTAGTTAGTGATAAGAATCAACCGAAACGCTAAAAACTATCTTTTTTTGTTTAAAAGGTTTTCTCTCGTATATAGTCTAATGTACTTCCATATTCTGAATATATGGAGTAATCATGTCTTCAATAAAATTAGTTATGGAATGTTTTCAAAAAAGTTTTTTGTTCTTTTTGACTATGGAGGCCCGAGATATCACCCGAATGAAGTCATTACCCTCATCCATTCTCTTGGACCAAGGTTTGTTGATACCTTGAAGGATTCTTGAACTTCCATCGCTTCACAAAATTTACCAATTTTCGAGCGTCCTCTAAGAAGAAATATTTAAAAACTCGTTGAAGCTACTCGATCTTTCATAAATATCACTTCTAATGCCTAAATGTCCATCTTCTCATTATCATTCTAATCCAAGCCTTCTCATTACCAGGAATGGAGCACTGCGAAAGAACTCAAACTAAGGTGATCTGCTATGATTTTTCTGATAAAGTACTCAAAAACTCCCATGTTTTCTCCAGGAAATACAAAAAGTGCTCCATCGAAAAGAGAGGCTCCTGTAATTGTAACGATGTGGGCATGGTCGTTGATAGGTTAATATAAAACCATCAGTTTTGTGGGGAGAATATTGGCAGCACAGCCTCTTTTATGATTGCACTCATCACTACTGTTATAATAATTAGCATAAAAGCGATATGATCATACGACGAATGTTCCGTGTATTCCAATCACAGGATGAATCGAATGCACAACGTAGGCCCTAGCCACCAGACGAAACATTGTTTCTCTGATGATCTGTCCGTTAATCCGTCGACGGACCGGTGCCAATAATCTCGTTTTTCAGTTTTCATCAAGTTTTTCATTTGCATTTGTAGTGTCGCGTATATTGGGCGATCCGACATTCAAAAGCCCCTTTCGCGCACAATTCTAAGCAAGCTCTGCCCACCACGAAGTAGGAGACTGTTCACGGCTGTTTGCTTCGGGTACTCGTTTTGGCTGACTTTTAATCGTAATGCAAATGCATTGTGTAAAACCTGGGGGGAAATGTAGGGATTGAAATATAGAGACACTTGGGGTTTTTGATGTCCCATGTGGAAATTTCTGCTAGTTTCTAAGATTACCGAGATCACGAACCACTTACTTCGGTTTTGTAACAGCACCCTTCAAGGGACACTCTCAGGCCTTTTCGAGGAGACTAGGGAGAGAAAACAAATTTTCCTCTTTCGGAAATTTATAGGCACATTAGAAGATGTTCCCACTCTCGCTACACTAAATACAAGGAAACGTAGAAATTAGTCTTTGCGCTCTTTTGCATTTCTTATCGGGGAGTTCCTTAAGAGAATGTTTCATTTTGTCTCCACATAATTAATATGCGGGATATGTCGTGATATCATGCGGAGTCTCTCCATAGTAGAAAAACTTTTCATGATTCTCTCCGCATTTTCCACAGCATTGTTTCTACAATAAGTCGCTGTAGGCCCACTTGTTTGCAACGACGACAGTTCATGCCTCGCAGCACAAAAATGCGAGCAGGTAGACTAGCCCCGTCCAAAAGATCAAAATTTGGAAGAGCAGATTCGGCGAAAGGTTCGAAATTAGGGTGATGGAAAATAAGTTGTTTTCATATACTCCTTGATTTTTCTGGAACGCAATTGCTTGCGAACAGGAATCATCACTGACCGAAGCAAATGATTCTTGAAGGAGCGAACCCCATACTAAGGCAATTAAGGCCCCTGTTGGAGACTACACCATCAATCTCTACTTCCCGGGCGGGTACATAGACAAGATACTTCTTCGTACACGGCCAAGTGCTATAAGTTTTCAATAAAAATACACTGAAAAAATAAATTCAGTTTGGACAAGGAAAAGTTTTTTTCAAATAACTTTTTTTTCTTAAAACATGATTTTGGCGTTAGGTAGGGAACATAATTATCTATGATGGAACAAAATTTCATCCAAATCAAAGATGCGTTTTTGTTGTTATTCGACTAATATCGATTTTTTGTAAATCGACTTTAAATTTTTAAAATTGATTTTTTTCAGTGGAGAAGTCGATGAAGAATTTTTTCAATATTTTTATTCAAAACTTTAATTAATTTTGTTAAAATCACTCCTACAACTTTTCTTTGTAGGATTTGTCATTTTTAGACTATAGCCTTTTGAATGGTTAAAAAAGTTTGACCCTCTTCAAAAGACAGTCTAGATCATTCTTGGAAAAACAAAGTATGTAAAGTGGCTTTTTGTGGCAATGTTCTCATGTACAGAAAGTTTCATCAAAATCTAAGAGGGTGCTGCCAACTCTGAATACGATTTAGCGCGAAATTCGTCAGTATTTATTCCCTGTAACTTCTTCTTAGATAGTTTTGTTGTAGAAAATACTGTAACCCAAGTTCACGATTTTAAAGGTTTTCGGACTTATCTTCGTCGAATTCCTCAAAAGTGTTAACTAGCGCCGTTTTTCTTGCGGAACATAACGTAGAAATAGGGGTCTGCTCAGAAACACAAATTGTGTTTCCGTTTTTTTTTTTGAGCTAGCGTCAATCCGGCGCTAGCTTAATTCTGTCACTAAGTTAGTGTCGGATTCTGACGAGACGAAGTGTTTAATATTTTCGACAATATGATGAATTGGTTCCCAATTTTTGTATGCTTAATTCTTGGAGTATAGTAAAATTATAGATTCAATCAATGAAAACTCTTTGTTTTCCATTTTGTGAAACATCACTCTCTTACAAATATTTACTTTAACAAATGAAGAAGATCAAAATAGTTCGAAATGATATCTACAATATGAGTTCAAGTTTCAAGTTTAAGCTATTGAATAAAAATATTTGATAAGGTTTTTTTTTGATAATCCTCGTTTTCATCATATAATAATTCAATAAGGTTTTACGAATACAAAGATATTACAATTACTATTTTCATATCTAAATTTTTATACAAACTTCAAGCCATTTTGTTTCATTTTCAGGTGAAAATTCGGACACCCAAACAGGACCCGGGCCCCAGGGGTGGCAGGAAGTGAATCGTCGCTAGCAGGAATCTATTAGACTATCTATTAGATCCTCACGGCAAGCCGACAAAACCACGAAATAAGTTGAAAACGTCAGTTAATGTGATCTGTTTTATAATTCAATGATCTATGGTGGATTTAAATATTTGGCAGTTTCCAAAATAATCCTTTAATTGTTTGAATTTTTTCGGTAAAATGATGACTAAGAGAAACGCAATAAATGATAAATGAAATACTAGTAGCAGTTCTAGCGCGAATCAGTAATAAACTTAGTAGGGAAACCTAGAGCTAGGGAAGCTCACATGAGCCTGATCGGAAAGAAATGTGGATAACCATATGCTTTCTGCTTGCTAAGAGCCAGGCGCTTCGCACCGATTCAGGCAGTATAATTGACATGCGAGCATAATTCATAATTACACTTTGCCACCGATGCCGGCTTCTATTTGTCAGTGCCAAGACCAAGTATGCTACATCAATAGGTAAGATCAACAGGCCGCATTACCTGAAAGGATAGATTATTTAGTAAGTTATTGAATGATGGACTGGGATAAACCATTGCAATTCAATAAACTCTTTCCGCAAATAAAAAAAATAACGAACAGTGTCGGCGCCCTACCATACAAGGCTCGCCCGGTCCGAATCAATCAAACCACGATTTTAGCGCACCAAATTGAATCAACAAGCACTCAGCATCGTAGGCGTTATGACCGTGCCGTGCGCGTAAGAATCTGTGGCAATCTTGGATTTGATTGAAACACTTTTTAATCGCTTCTTGTCTTGTTTCTTCTGTCTCCGGTGGTTATTTTCTTTCTTGGTGTACTTACTTTTTCGTAGAATAATCTTTCTCTCTCTCTCGGCTATGAGTAGGTAGGTAGGTAGTCCGACAGGCATCAATGGATCACTGATTGGGCGGAGTATGGCAAAAGCAAAACAAATTGCCGACATACGCGCCAACCATTCTTGGATCCGGGATGTGCGTCCAGAAAGCAGCTGGCGGGAATCGTTGAACTATCGTCCGTATAAAAGCCATCCCGTGCATCCTTCTATCATCAGAATCCAACGGTTTGTCGTAAGGAAATCATCTCGGTTCCGTTATACATATAATAAACTAGCAATCATGAAGGTAAATCAACTGTCGGATATTTGCTTATCGATTCTTAACCATACTCTATCTCTCTCTTCCAATATCATTCAATCAGTGCATCGCAGCTGTAGTCATGGTAGCTTTTGTCGCTGTAGCCCGAGCCGGTCTTATCTACAGTGCACCGTGGGCTTACACCCTGCCCCACACCACAGTCGTCCAGAGTAACTCAGCACCGAAATTGGTGGCGGCGGCCGCAACTCCCTTCAGCGGATGGTCTTTTGCGCCATCGAGCGCCGCTGCCTGGCCCTTCCATAGTGCCCCGTACTACGTGCCCTATGGTGCTCCGTTTACTTACAGTGCTCCGATTTCCTATAGTGCCCCCATTGCATACAGCGCTCCCGGTCTGCTACTCCAGAAGGAGGCTCGCTATCTGGCTGCCAACCGAGGTGCCATCCACGAGGCGCCCCTTCCGGGACATGAGTACTCCCAGCAGCAGCTCAATCTGGAACCAGCTGCGGGAACCGTTTGAACTGACACTGACTGCAATGTGATGATAAATTATGAAGAATTTTGTGACTGATTAAAAAGTGTTTTGGAGAAATAGTTCATTTTAGTTTGAATAATAAATGATTAAAATCTAAACTTTCTGTGAGTGAAATACGTTTTTGATAGAACTACGCTGCAAAACTGTAGGCTTTGTCTGCTGAAAATGTGTTACTAGAACTCAGTTAAATGATGTTTCCGCAGAAACGCTTCCAAACAAAAATTGTTATTGATTTTATTTACAAGGTATCATGTGCAATTGGCACTTCACCCTGGAAAGGCGTTGTCCTCGTAAGCGACTCGTCGAATGTTCAAGGCCCCGCCCAGAAAGATTGTTAGTGGTTAGTAAGATCGTAGCACTAGCCCTGTACTTGTCTAGTACATTAAAAATCGACTGCGATGTCCGTCGAAACAGAAGGTCAAGCTCCGCAACGGAATATAGTATTACGGATTTGCTTTGCTTTGTTACTGCAATCGGGGATATATTTCCAATTTCAATAAAAAGGGTAAACAACGGTAACAGGTTCGAGCAAATTCACTGCTAAAAACTAGTTTCATTAGAATCGGTTCAGCTATTGCTGAAATAATTACATGACATTGTCGAGCTGAGTCGATTGGTATATGAGACGCGGCCCTCCGGGACTCGGAAAAAGTTTTCAAAGTTGGAGCGAATCCTATACATTTCTTTTGTGAGAAATGTAAAAAACACCGACAGTTTAAGTATTTTATTCAACTTTTACTGCCGTTCTACGCATAATTGTCATATGTAAATAGGGAATTATTTTAAAGATAAATTTTGCAAAACGATGCCCTTATTATTTATTGCATTGAATATTATTTATTTCAAATTTGTTCGTGCTCACTTAGTTTATAATAATCAGTATAATAGTCAAAATTGCAAAATATCAATCTTTTTTAGGTAATTAAAACATAATTTGCCGAGAAAATAAAAAATCGTAATTCAAAACCAACGAAAAAGAAATATGAATATCTTCACAAGAAATGCATGCGTTCAATATAACGATCACATAGAGCCCAACTGATTTTATTTCGCTGTGAATGGGATTTCATGTTTTATCATCATATTATTTTAAAATACCCAACAGTTGGCATATACCTAAAGCTAAAAACCTGTTTTAATCCTCCTAGTGGTGCAATTGTGCCTTTCTCATTTCTCCAAACTATGATTCCATTGCTGGTTTTGCTAAATCTAATTGTGAAAATGTCTATTACATTTTTTGTACAATTATATACAATGGCACGCATTCTGCGAGCTTGATGAACTACGTGTCGTCGCTGAAACACTTAAAACTAGAAAGATATATCACATTCGATAACCTTAATCAGTAATTGTTCAATGGTGTCTTTTTGTTAACATATTTTGGAATTCTGTGAAAAACCCACAACCCCCGGCTTATTTTGGTATGCCTTGTGGGTGAAAGAGATGGGAATGAGATTTATGGGTCTGTAAGAGGTGGGATAGGGTGGTAGCCTGACGGAGTAGTGGGGGTTGGTGGAGAAGGATCTGAGGGGGTTTGATTTGCGCTGTTGAGGTTGAGCGATATGTGGGGGAGTAACACCCCCCACACACCAGAATATGTATTGAGGTAAAAAAATAGCTTGGATTAGGTTGATGATTTTCAGAGTAATGGCAAAAACCTTTTTAATATGAGAGGCATAAGTAAGTATTATGATGCTACAGGTATATGGGAAATTCTTATGTAACCGTACCAACTAACCTATATCTCCGGAACTGAAAGTCAGATCGGGATGAAATTTAATAGTAGCTAACTGAAGCGTTGCATCAATCATGAGCGAAATTAACTCTGAACATTAGCAAGTACTCTGGGGTATCTAGACTGTTCTAGGTGGCCAATGTGATCAAAGCGGATAAGGGGTTATTATATACCTTTTGGTGCGTAAAATGTCAAGAAAGTTTAAATTTACGTAAAGGCATAAAGCAATAATTTCAAGAAAAATTGGTTGAGTGGTTTTTCGGCAATCGTGATCATGGAAAACCCATTTTTTAAAAAAAGCGCTGTAACTATCGATCTATTTCTCGGATCTCTATAAAAATTTGGGAAAATATTCTCAAGAAGTTGGACTTTGAGATAATGTAATAAACAAATTTCGATTTTTTGGAAAAATAAAAAGCATGTAACTCCTTAAGGGCCTGCAAATCTAAGTAATTTAACACTCATTCTAATAAGTTTTGCATCATAGTGGTACCAGTTTATATGGGGATTTACCTATGAACACACTTTTCAAGCAGTAACTCCGGAACCGAATGTCGGATCAGAATTAAATTCAATGACAAACTGCGCCTTTCATTTGAGACTAAGTTTGAGCAAATCGGTTCTGCCATCTCCAAGTAACTGATGTGTGATTGTTGGTCACATACACACCCACATACAAACATATACTCACATACGCATATGCTGAACCCGATGAAGTGAGTCGAATGATGAAAGAGTTTCGGCTCTCCGGGCCTCTGTTAAAGAGTCGATTTTCAGAGTGATTGCATAACCTCGTGTGATCGGATTACCGAACTCTGGAACCAATACTTCGTTCAAATGAAGTTCAGTAGCAATCAGTATGAATACTATACCCTTCATTTCAGACTAAGATTGTGAGAATTGACTCTGCGATATATGAGAAACAGTTGTGACTCTAATTTCGGAACATTGCATCTGAGGATCTTACGGAATCCTCAGTTGTTTCCAAAGTATTTACAGAGACTTTGATTTGAAATTAGTGATCAGGATCAATAATTTCAAGCAATTTAGAACTCATTTTAATTAGTTTTGCATCATTTCGACATAATTATTAAATCGGATTATATGGGAATTTCGCATGTGACCGCATATTTCAGCCCACAACACAGGAACCAGAACTCCGATTCCAATGTAATTTAATACCATTCAATATGGATGCTGTAACTTTCATTTGAGACTTAATTCGAGAAAATCGAGTCAGACGTTTCTAAGAAGCAGATGTGAATTCAAAACAGGAACTTTGCCACTTTTCCGAAGTTTTCGGTTTCGCCGAAGGTGTCCAAAGTGGTCAATGTGGGTTTGATTCGACATCAGTGAACTGAAGCTATAAATTCAAACAATTTAGAATACATTTTATGAAGTTTTGCATCTCTTAGATACCATGCTAATAATGCTTTATATGGGAATTTCATGCTTGACCGTCTTCAGTCCCTAACTCTGGAACCGGTAGTTGAAATTGAATGAAATTCAATAGCTGCCTATGGACACGTTGTACCTTTTATTTGACACTAAGTTTGACTTTCCGTTAGACCATCTCCGGACAACCGATGTTCATTTTTTGGTCACATACATATAACCGCACACATATACAGACATTTGCCGAGCTCAATAAACAAAGTCAAATGGTATAAGAGACTCAACCCTCCGAGCCTCGGTTAAAAAGTTGACTTTCAACGTGATTGTATAGCATTTCAATAGAAGCAAGGCAGTAAAACATCAAATTCATAAAATCGGTAGAATGATTAATAAAAATCTAAATAATAAAAAATCAAACCAGGTCAAATGAAAATTTTACAGGATTAAAAAAAGTTTTAAAATTTATAGCATAAATTAAATTGTTTCAAACTAACAAGTTGGATGAAATGAATAAAAGGAATGACTGAACAGAATTAATAAAATGAAGCTACAGAATAAAAAATATGAACTGCAAAAAATTAATAATATAGTAAAATGAATAAAATAAATGGAATGAATAAAATGAATGAAGTGAATAATATGAACGAAACAAACAAATAAATGAAATTAATTAAATTAATTAAACAAATGAAATGAATAATATGATTAAAATTAACCCTATCTTGCCCAACTTTTTTCTTGCGCTTATTGGGGTCCCAAACCAAATCAAATGGAGAAAAGAAACACGAAAACCCTATTTTGATCAAAATAAGATGCTTCTCTATCAGTACTAGAAGCTTTTTCACCAATAACTGAAAATGTCTCTGTGGCACCACTACACCAGTGGTATTTAGTCTGAACAATTGCAATAAATTTAGTTCTATCAACAATTCATATAACTGTTAGCGCTCAAATAAAAGGTAATAGTCACAGTTATTAGCCTTACTTGTTGCTGTGAGGAAATTTTGTCTAACCCCCAAATTATAGCTGTTTGAAAACTTTGTAGTTTATAAACAACATGGATATTCAGGGGTCGATAAAACGAAAATAAAAAAATTACTACATTAAAAAAGATTTCAAATTTCTTAGAATTAATTGAATTGTGTCTAATTGATATTCTGGATGAAATGGAGGATATGAGGGGGGAAATGATGAAGGGAGGAAGGGCGGAAGGTGGAAGTGGGGAATACCCAACCGCTTAATATACCGTCCATATGAGACTTGGTTTATGAAAATCGGTTCAATCATCACCGAAGAACCGATGTGACTTTAATTCTTGAATACGTCCAAAACCTGGAAGTTTCGGAACTGTCGATAGTGAACAATATATTCAATGAATCTTTGATTGACTATCAGTGATCTAGCCTTGCAAATAGAAGTAATTTGATATTCATCATAAAGGATTTTCAACCTTTGAATTATTACGATTGTACCTGTTTATATGGGAATTTCCTATGTATGTGGCCGCTGTAACTAACCTGTAACTCCTGAACCAGTCAGATACGAATGAAACTCAATAGCAGTCCATGTGAGTATTGTATCTTTCATTTGAACCGCCATAAGGGGCCAATGAGGCCAAAACTGCTTTGAATGATCATTAAGTGATCTATACCAGCAAATACAAGAAATGTCGGAATTTTTTTAATATCTATTACATCATTTGGACATCATGGTGGTATCAGTGTATATGGTAATTTGTTATGTGGCCACATTCTACAACCCGTAATTCGAGAACCGGAACACCGATCGATAAAAAAATCAATTGTAGCTTATGGGAGCGTTATACCGTTCATTTGAAACTAAGTTTGAGCAATTTGGTTAAGCCATCTCGGAGAAAAGTAAATGAGATTAAAAAATACATACATACAGATACATACACACATTTACAGACATTTGCTGATCTCGATGAACTGAATCGAATGGTATCTCGATGAACTGAATCGAATGGTATAAAGACTCGGCCCGTCAGGCCTCGGTTACAAAGCCGGTTTTCAGAGTAACTGCATATCCTTTCTATTGAGAAGGGCAAAAACCTGTTTTATTTCGCCTAGTGGTGCAATTTAGCCTTTCTCTCTCATCCTAACTATGATTATATGGATTGTTATTTTCAATACTAATTTGACAATTTGACCTTCTTCATTAGAAGGTACAAAACAGCATGCTGTACAGAAATTAAATTTTTCAATTATGCTGGAATGGCAAACTGGCAGAAATGTAGTTCATGCATAAAGATCAGACAATTTTAGATTTTAGCCCGATAAAGTAAAAAAATGTACCTCGCATTGAAAGTTTAAACTTGTTCAACTGATTACACAAGTACGGTGTCTATAAGTATTTTTCACACACGGTTGTTAAGCAACCCCGATTTTACGAACTTATTTACTCTAATATATAAACCTCCATAACATAAGCTTCAAACTGACAATTTAGGTTTATTATTTAACAATAGAAAAGTATACTATCAGAATGTAATCAAAATTCAGGGTAGGGTAATTTATCAAATGTTGGCTCTGCTAAAGAAAACATCAAAACTAGAGATTTATTTCAGCTTGTAATATCAACCAATTTATACTTGAGTGTTTTGATTATAAACTATCAAGTTCTTCCATGTCAAAAAACATCATCTAAAGGGAAAAAAATCTTCCTGGGATATCATGTGTAGCCGCATTCTGTAACTCATAACTCAAAGAAATGAAATTCGAGTCAGCCATTCCGGAGAAAGAGATCTGTATGTAATTCAGGGACTTTGTTTATTTGTTTGGTATAATTTCATCTGACATAGATTGTCTTAATGAAAACTTAAAACTAAAGGTTAAAACTAATCAAAAATTTAAACATTACGAACAACACGAAAATTATCAAGTACTCGTTGACGAAACACATTAGTCGACACATTAAAATCGAAGAAATCAGCAAGTTCGTTGAATCTCCAGCAAACGAATCGAAGCGGATCGTGCTGTCCGTACTGTGTATTTCGTGATTCCAGGAACAAGAAGTTACGACGACGAAGTTGTCTCTCAGGTGCGTACAAATGCAGCTGAGTAAGCAGAGCAGAGCTGTCAATATCGCCTGTATGTAGCTTTGCAGCGAATAATCCCTATGAGGTGATCCTTCGTACCTCCAGCGGCTCGATGTCTAACAGACGGCAGCGTTCCGCGTATGGCGGCAAGTTAATTGGGTCTCGCCACGGCAGAAACCGTAAAGCGTACTTTACGAATTTTCGTTGAACGCCTTCAATCCTGGCGATCCAGTTTGCATGGTAAGGGCTCCATATTTCGGCATTGGATTCCAGCAATGAGCGTACAAGCGAGCAGTACAATGATTTTAAACAAAACGGATCACGAAACTCCCTAGCAATTTTGAAGATAAAACCCAATTGTCGGTTGGCTTTTGACAGGATATCGTCATAGTGGAGTCTGAAGGTCATTTCACGATTTAAAGAAACGCCAAGATCCTTAACACATTCTGTCCTAGTAAGAGAGCAGCCACAGATTTGGAAATCATAAATAATGGGCAGAGTTTTCCGATGGAAGGAAATTATGCTGCATTTTGCAATACTTAAGCCCATAAAGTTTTTTGTGCACCATTCCTCAAACAGATGCAACATTCTTTGTAACTCCAGGCAGTCGAGAAGGCATTTAATTATTTTAAAGATTTTCGTATCGTCTGCATAAAACAGACGACAGTCCGATGGTAGTAGCGATGCGACATCGTTTATAAAAATTGAAAACAGTAGCGGATCGAGGTTGCTGCCTTGTGGAACTCCAGACCGGTTTGTGAACGATTCCGAAGTTGTCGAGCCGATTCGGACCAGTACAGAACGGTTTGTCAGATATGATCTGAACCAAGCAACACCCAACGCTGAGACGCCGAGTCGCTGCAATTTTCCTAGGAGTATTCCATGATCCACTCGATCGAATGCTGCTTTGAGATCCATATACGCCGTATCACCCAGCATCCATGTTCCGTAAACAGTTCGAGGTAAACTGCATAAGGTTGGTGGATACGGAGCGCTTTGGGTAAAAGCCATGTTGTTCACTATCAATATAACTTTTACAGCTGGCGAACAGAGTGTCATTCACGATTATTTCGAATAACTTTAAGCAGGCACACAAAGAAGTAATTCCACGACAATTAGAGACATTGCGTTTGTCACCTTTTTTTAGAACTGGAAATAAGTGGGAAAATTTCCAGCGTGCAGAGAACTCACATTGCTGAACCGATAGATTAAACAGCCTAGCCAGCGGATTACAGAGAGCGAGTGCACATCTCTTTAGCACGGATGACGTTATACCATCAGGGCCAGCAGCAAAGGATAACTTCAATTTTTGCATAGCAGTCGCTACCATGCTTTCAGTTATATGCGGAGTACTGTAGTCAAACACGTCACGTGGCATTTCCCGAATAGTTTCTTCTATCTGCATCGAGGTGGCGAAATTATCGTGGAATACCTGCTTAAAATGTTCTGCGAACAAATTGCACTTCTCGCTTTCGTTGCAGGCAGTTGCATTTTCCAAAAACATGGAGCGAGGCATGCCAGTTTCCTTTTGCTTTGAGTTGACGAACGACCAAAAAAGTTTGGGGTTACGACGAAGGTTATCTTCTGTGCGCTTCACATGTCGATTGTATAGGTAGTGGTTGTAGTGACGATACCGGTTGCTTGTGATGTTCAACTGTTGTTTAAAATTTGGGTGAACGAGAACTGCAATATTTCCGAAGGGCAGCCGATCGTGCTCGCTTGAGCGCACGTAATCGTTGATTCGACCACGGTGGTTTTTGCGGGGGTGGTTTAGCTGGAACAACACTTAAGACAGCATTCTCCACAATGGCGCTGAAATGTTCTACTGCCTCATCAATGCAGGTGGACGATTCAATGAAATGCCAATTGATGATAGGTAACATAGCATTCAATGTGGCGTAATCGGCTCGGCGAAAGTCCAAAGAATTTGTAACAGCGGGCTCTTCATAAACAATTTGACTGGGCATACTAAAGGTAACAGTAAGAGCAGGGTGATCAGCATCGAGATCAATTAAAGGTTCGATGGGCGAGGACACGGTAGTGACTGATAAACCAGTATCATTTGCAAGAACAAGATCCAAAAGGCCAAATCGTTCCGATTCAATATGGTATTAATCTGGGTGAATGCTTGTAGGTTGAACCCGTCGATAAGAGTGCAGCTGCCGGCCGGCATATGCGAGAGCAGTGGGTCAATGAACGGTAAGTCTCTCTCAGGAAAACGCCATTGCAGGTTTGACTGGTTATAGTCGCCAAATAGAATGGCAGGGGTATGGATGCCAAATCGGGATGACACTGACCCCAACGATTCTAAGTGATCATTAATACTCACCGCGTCGAATCTTCGGTCTGGTGGCAGGTATATAACGCCGATGCTGAATGTATTTTGCGGCAAATCAACAATAACCCACAGCTGTTCAAGGGTATTAGAAATGGTTGCGGGATCAATGTAGGAATTTAATTTCAGCGATACTGCCACCAAAAACTCCTCCGCCGCGAGTCTTACGGCTGTTCAAGTGGGACCGATCAGTTCTGAATACGGCGTACTGATGTCCAAAAAGTTGTGCAGAATAGATTTGCTCATTCGGGCACGTTTCCGTTAGAACAATTCTGTCGTACTCAGCTTCCGAAACAGCCAAAGAGAATGGGTCGATCTTGCTCCTTAATCCGCGCACATTCTGATAATATATGCGGAGATTGTTAGAAGCAGCACGACTGGAATGCGAGAAATAGTCAGGAACAGCAGGTTCAAAAATATGATAATACTCGCCTGGGATAGCAGGCTGGAAGCCCCCGCTTCCATCACCGACCTCAGGACCGGAACAATTTTGAAGAGGGGTATTAACGGAAAGCACATTTCGGTCGAGAGGAGCGGGGGCTTCCGCATTGCTTGTTATTGGTTGTCGCGGATCCGCAGCTGCACTGAAGATGTTTGATTCGTCTCTGCTACATTGGCTAAAGGGATTGTCGTTACAGTTGAAGCACGGTTTTTAGGCTGTTCCACAAATTCCCTGAATAGAAGTCCGCTTGGCCATGTTGAAGCATCGAGGGATTGTTCCTTCAAAGCAGGGTCCAGTCCGATTTTAAACGAAATGAATGACATTTTAGAAACATCCGCCTCTTTGGAAACTAGACGAACCACGTCAACCGCATCGGTTAAATCCAGGCAGCGAGCAACAATTTTTAGTACGTCACCGACTGTTACCAGTGGTTGAAATCCCGATAAGTAAAGCCAAAACTTCGGTGGGGGTGGTGGAGTGACAACGAACGGAACTGACAAATCACTGAAGTCAATAGACTTCGTTCCACGTACGGCAGAAGCTTGCATCGGTTGACCATTATTACCACGGCGCCGTTTGACACCTAATTTAGGCCAGTCAGAAACAACTGGTGTCCCATCAACAGGGCGCTCAGATACGATATTTTCAACCTGTTTGCTCAGCGTTTCTATCAAATTGAAAAGCTGGCGAACTTGAGCAGAAAGATTAGCCAAGTTCGACGGTTGAGTCTGCTGTAATTCAAGTGCATCCTTGATGTAGGAGGAAACACTTCGATCGTTCAATTTGTGTTTACATCCGCAGCATACAAAGATTGCTTTTCCTTGCGAAAACAGATCCCTGATGTTTGAGCGGTTATTAAAACCACAACATTGCTGGCTGATGTGGAAAAATGCGTCACAAAAACCACAGCGTACAGGTTCCAGCTCATTTATCGGTAAATTACACTTGCCACATTGTTTTTTTCCATTCTTACTTTGGTCAGGTTCGGTGCTGATGAAGTAGGGAGCAGCAAGTGTAGGTTAGCTGGCTAGTGCTATCGGCGCCAGAAATACACCAATTGAACAAAGCAAATCACAATTGCCGCTTGTCGAAATTTTATTTAGAACGCTCGTAATCGCGAGAAGGATTATTAATCGACGAAAACTTCGAACACTATGCACTTCTAGTTAGTTAATGTATCAGTACGAAAAACAATAAAAACGATACGACAAGGTTTTCCGACGAAAAATTACAAAAATTAATTTCAACTGAAAACACACGATCATAACACGATAGATCTCAATCTCTGTCACTACGTTAAAGCTCCTGGACCATCGTAGATGGTCAAAGACGGTTTAATTGGGTGTTAGTGAGCCAGGTCGCAAATCTCAGCAATTCAGGAAATAATATTATTTCAATAAAAAGGTGATACCGGTTTCTATGGGCATTTAACGTGTTACCGCACTCTTCAACCTGTAACTCCGGAACCGGAACTTCGATCCAAATAAAATTCAATGGAAACCTTTCTTTATGTCAGAAAGTAAAAAAAACCATATAATTTTGCATGTGGTGTATTTTTGGGTTATTGAGACCGTATTTATGGTCTTTTTAGAGGGCTGTGTGATATTTGAATCCACGACTATTTATTCTAGAAGTGTTACGTCGAACAGTAGCTTGTTACAGTAAGATTCCGTTTTTGGCGCGTTCCGTTTTTGGCATGCTCCCTTTTTGGCACACTCCGATTTTGGCAACAAATGGGTCTCGTTTTTGGCAACGCTCACATTTTTTTTGAAGAACGAGGTTTTTCACCGAAAATTATTAAAAAAAGAAAGTTTTCTAAAAAGCATTTATGCGTACAGCCTATCATATGCGTAGCCATTTGCATTCTACCTCTGCTCAGGCCAGTGCTATAAGCAAATAAAGCAATTGACTTGACAAAAATTAGCCTTTCTATCTGCGAAATGAGAGTTAGGCTATTGTTACTTTCATTGTTGATTCGATAATAAAAAATGAGTCACGTTTTCGAGCAAAACGGAAATTCACTTGGGCTCAACGCGGTGGCTTTTGTTTCTAAATATTTCGGTATCAGTCCTTCTATGGTAGAATATTTCGGTATCAGTCCTCGCAAGGTAGAACATTTGTTGATGGAGAAAATGGCGATCAAGTAACGAACCTACTTACACAGTAGAGAAAGTAAACAACTCATTGTTACATAAATTACGATTTACATGATTTTCATGTCATGCTTTCGTAACCAGTACAAAATGTCAACGGAACGTCAAAATAATTAACGTGCAGTTAAATGGAGGGCACATATCATCATACATCATCATCGGCACGGATCGTATTGAGGTACGGAACGTGTGAATGGGTACATAAGAAACGAATTCAACTTATCCTGATCCTGATCGTTGAAGCTCTTTTCCGTTGGCGGAAGCTGATGTATCGCCTGAATCGGGCTTTAATTTTTTAAACCGAATTCGACCTATACTATTATCAGATCGAAGGTTATCGCAATAATAGATTTAAAGGGGATTTACAAAACAAGATTAGCTTATTACATTCTTACTTTCAATCTAATGTTTTATAGACACTTAGTCCATAACGTATGGGAATTTCATTCACGCATTTCATTCAATCTGTCCAGTGATGTTTGAGAAAAACAGATAATCTTCGGATTGACACGATACTCCAATTATGACTCATCTGAATCCAGTGGGTGCCCCAGCGGAACACAACCTAAGATAGTACAGCGAGGAAATAGTTCAAACGCACTCGGGTGGGCAGTATCTACCGCTTTTGCCTCGTTCGACGTTCTCATCAGCCAGCGACGCGGTACTATGCCGATCACATTTTCGCCACCTTCTCTTCTCGTAATGATAGCGTGCTTGCCTATTCGAGAACCGGATTTTCCAGGCGATCGGTCAGGTACATATGGGTGTGTTGGATGGGCAATGTGTAAACATTGCCCACGGTGATTTCAATCTGAATCGGTTCAATGGACTTGTAGTGCTCGCATGTGGCTATACCTTACTGATAGGCGGTACTGTATTACAAAATAATGTACGTAGAGTAGCGAGTTGCAGCATGGGGATTGCTGTTTTTCGCGTACGGGTATCTCTTGCAATCACAGGACGGTCTCGATTGCGAACAGGAACGAAAGAACTGGATCAACTCTTAACGATCCATAAATTGTTTTAAATTTATATCTTAATACAGGTCGTTTCCTGATGCTGATGGGGGGATGCATAAGGAAGTCCTGTAAAAAATCCAGTTCTACTTGCAATCAATGATTTTCTGCACAGTGCAAGGATGTTGTGTTTCGAGTATAAATATTGGGTTTGATTCTAGGAAGAATCATAGTTCTTTTGAAATTCGAGAGGATAACATCAACGTAGACAATCATGAAGGTAACTATTCGAAAAATGGTTAAATTTGTGCAGCGAGTGACGTTTCCAAATTTTTTTTTTTCGGTAACAGTGCATCGCAGCTGTAGTCATGATGGCCCTTGCCGTTGTCGCCGAGGCCGGTTATTCCCCACTGCTCTACAGTGCTCCGTTGGCCTATTCAGGTCATACGACCATCATCCAGGGCCACCCGGCCGGTCCGGCGAAAATCAGTGAGCTACCAGCTTTGGCCTATTCTGCACCGGCTCTTCCTGCTCCGGCCTACGCTTACTCCTATCCAGGCTATTACGCTTATAGTGCTCCACTCGCTTCAGCTCCGGCTTTGCTGCTGCAGAAGGAAGCTCGTTATCTGGCTGCCAATCGTGGCGCAATCCACGAGGCTCCACTTCCGGGACACGAGATCTCCCAACAGCAGCTCAATCTGGAACCAGCTGCGGGATCCATTTGAAGTGGCAGCCTGTCGGAGACCAGTGATTGAATTCGGAATGTAATGTGATGCAAAAGTCAGAATAAAGTATTGGGTTGGAACAATGAACACTATTTTCTGCCGGTGACAAGAATGCTGTCGTGATTTCCTTTTATGTTGGTGAGGTCTCTTTGATCATAGCTGCAGATCGTTGATAGGATACGGACGCAAAAAATGCCGTTGCATTACCGAGCAGTGCGAATTTCCATTGAACATGAACTTGATCCGACAACCGTCCGAAAACCGGCTACCAAGACGATCAGCGAACTTATAGCAGGTACATACATATGCTGGCAGCATCGATCCGGTTATGCGTGAACGCACAGGGCAAGACACTGACATTGCTCGTTTGCGGTGGCTTCGAAACGTAACCATGACCACGCCTTGACCAGCTGCGGCAGCCAATGCACTTTAAGCACAACCGCAAAGTTCAACTCCTTTTCGCAAGTGATTCTTAAATGCGAGGCGGCAGGAAGGTATGCGATTATTGAGTTTTTTTTTATTATGTCACTGTTTTCAAGGACTTTCGGCACAGCCGATTCGCTAGCTTGTGTGTGGTGGCGAGACTGCAATTTTTTTTACCTTTGTTGGCTACCTCTTGGGAGCCGAACCAAAGCAATTCGTCACGGACTGCGGTTCGGTTTATTGAGTGCCAATTACTATTGGAGCAGTTGATAGTGATCACAAAGTTTAAATTTGATTGATTCAATTTATTCGATACATGCAATTAAAGCTCTGTGGTGCTAGTGTGGCTAGAGTTATATTTATAGATCCTATTTGGCATGGACAGATCAAGTTTTTTTCGACTCATTGTATGTTTATTTGACAAGGAACATTGCGGAAACTTGGAGGCGCCAGTCATATTTTTTTTAACTATTTGTAAAATCTAGGGAGCTATATTTATTCCGACGGCGACGAAGTCAGTTTACTCGATTGTAATTTTTACTTGTTTTACCATAGGCAACGGTGTGACGAATGTCATTTACAGAGACAGGGTGTGTGTTGTATTTTATTCTTTCCGATACATTCGATGTTGGAACTGAACGTTTACGAAACGGGCTGTCGTGTTACTTGGACGCTTCATTGACCAGAGATTGCAGTATGACAATTTCTTCGATCTATGAATTGCAAAGAATCGATCCACTCGATATTCGAGTTTTGAAATCGTGCAAAAAAGGCCAAATCGAAAACACGAACCATCAGAACCAGCGATCGGCGACATAGTTTGGTCATCATGATCTGCTAGTGGTAGAAGAAAGGTAAGGAAGGATACTGTAAGGCCAAATGATCTAAACGCGTAAAATTGTTCATGAAATTTTTTTGAAATAGTGGTTCACTCGAATAAAAAATATATAATATTTAATTGGCTTAAACACCATCAGCTCAATTTTAAGAATCTCTGATTGGACATCTTTACTTGTAAATCGAAAAAAAATTGATGTCAATTAAAATAGATTTTTAACTTTCAAAATATTACGATTGTACCGGTTCACATAGAAAAATCTTATGTGATCGCCATACCAGTAATTCGGGAACCAAAAACCAGATCTTAATAAAATTCATTAGCAGTCAGGGAGGAGTTGTATCTTTCATTTGAAATCAGGTTTGTAAAAATTGATCAAAATAGGTGTGACAATAACTTAGAAACTTGGCAAGTTTCCCGGGGGCATCAAGAACCGGCATGGGTGGTCAATGAGGTCAAAGCTACTGGACTTGAGAATTTAATTAATTTTGCATCCATTTTTATATGAATTGCATCATTTAGACATCATTGTTTTAACTCCGGAACCAGAATTCCGATCGATTAATATTATACCAATAATTTGAAACTAAATTTGTGCGATTAGCCGTTGCTTAGAAACTTGTGTGAGTTTAAACAACTGTGAAGAGAACGACGGGCTCCTTATAGTGGCAAATGGGCTGAAAGCGAAGAAAGCTCCCAGACCGGATGGTATCCCCAACTTGGCACTGAAGACTGCGATCCTGACGCTTCCGGACATGTTCAGGATAGTCTTACAGAAACGCCTGAACGATGGCTACTTACCGGATAGATGGAAGATCCAGAAGCAGTTGTTTGCTGCCAAAACCCGGGCAGAGCCGTAGCAATCCTGTTTTGCGTGAGGAGGCAAAGATTTTTTTGATTAAACTTAACGTATATTTAAAGTAAGGGACTGGAAGAAAAATTATTTTTAATATTAAGAGCCATAGTACTCAAGACGTTCCCGACTCCTGCCGTAGAACACAAAGGGTTACGTCGTCGGTAAATTCTAAGCTTGCTCATGTTTATTGCACGCTGTTTTAAACTTTCTTCTTTCATCGTCTCGCTCGTTACAAGATATAAACAAAAAATAGTCGCACTCTTACCCGTTAAGAAAAAGGAAAAAAAGAGAATCGTTGCCAGAAGACCCACCCCTTGATCGGCAGTCACTATGCGATTTGGTATTTAATGTGGATGAAGTGGTTGTGCAATGTCGCAACACGGATCTAATGTCGCGTACCAGGATCCCGAAGCTGCAGTATTCTTTTGAGTTGACCTGTGAACTTCACTTCACTTCCAATTCACTTGGAATTTGTGTAGAACCTGGAAGTATTCTGTGCTGCAGTGGCAACCGTAACATGTTTGGGATACCGACTTGCACCTAGAGGCGATCCGTTTCAACATTATCGGGAAAAACCAGTGCCTGGTAGCGGAGATTGGAGAGTCAGATCTCAAACAACCGTGCTGCTATTAGAAGGCTGACCGCGTACAGAGACGGCAAAAGATCGGCGAAATTATGTATGATCATTGCACCTACTGAGCGTTGTATCGAACCAATTCCTACTCCACGACCGACCAGATATGCAGATATTTTTCGATGAGCGAGCTTGTGTTTATAGATAATCAATCCAATCAAACTTCGCTTTCCAATAGAGGCAGTGTCCCTAATCCATATTTCGGAACATATCTTCAAAAAAGAGCTCTTAATAATTTGACAATTATAGGACCTCGGCTAAGAGATCAGTTACAAGATCAAATTACCACAATTTTTCAAAAGTCCTTATGATGCCTAAAACAATGTAGTGATCAGACAATATATTTCCAAAATTATTTTTGTGCAATATTTAATTAAATACGTCAGCATGAAGTATTTTTTTCAATCCAATTAATTTTGGATCGTGGGGGGGGAGATTTTAACCGCTACCCTCCTTCTCCTGGCTACGCCGCTGACTTGATTTTTCCATCAAATGCAATCGGTGTTCTAAATTTTTAGTAAGTCAAATGCAACAACCGATTCCACAACGGTCGAATCTGAATCGGTAATAGGAATATTTAATTTGGAAAAATGGTGTCAGTTTTTCACATGTGATGGTGGGTGTCCTTATGGGTACATTCATATTATTTTTAAACCTTAATTATTCTTGTCTGACTAAATTAAAATTAAATTAAAAATAAAACTAAATTAAATTCAGCCAACAAACTGACAGTTGTCCTACACACCTAGAAAAAATAGTGTAAATTTACGTCTCCTGACCCTGACATATACGAGCATCAAAAATGACTTAGTTTTACGTTTGATTTTAATTTTACATGACGTTTAATTTCGTAAATCATGTAATTTTACTCCACATACAGCGTTTGTTCTGAATGGTAGGAAGTGTAATTTTATGTTATTGCGCATGTAAAGTATATGTTTCATGTAAAATTAAACGGAACACGGTAATGTTCCGTCATTTCGTAAATTACGGTTTGTTGAATTGTGTCATGTTTGCAATTACGTCAACGATAAAATTCAGATTTTTTTGGTGTGCATGATGGTCATATTGAAGTTGTCGTAAATACCACGCAGTTAGATAGATCGGTTATCATCGTGAAGACAATCCCATGGCATACCGTGAGAATTGAAGTCTTCTAAAACCAGCTGAGGTGCGATGTATATGGAAACAATACCAATAGGTCTTTCTCGCTCTTTAGTGAACGAGAAGCGTATAAATTAATCATGGCCGGTAGCGTAGTCCTATTTAGCAATTCTTCTCGAAGCGTTCTTTAAAAGAGTGCTTCAATTTTCCCCCAAATAATAATTATGTGGCAAGATATTCCAGAGATCGTGCGGAGTCTATCCACAGTAGGAAAGCTTTTAATAGTTCTCTCCGCATATTTCACATTATGGCTTGTTTCTACAATAGGTAGCTGTAGGCCCAATGGTTTGCGACGAGGGCAGTTCATGCCTCGCGACACAAAAAGATGAACAGGTAGACGAGCTCCATTAAAAAAAAGTGTAGAAGAGCAGACCCGGCGAAAGGCTTGATATGAGGCTGATGGAAAATTAGTGGTTTTCTTAGATTCCTCGATTTTTACTGAACGCAATTATTCGCAAACCAGAATTTTCACTGACTAAAGCAAAGGGTTCTTTAAGAATCCAACCTTGTACTTCGCAATTAGGGCCCCCGTAGGAGACTACACCATCAATCTCTACTTCCCAGGCGGGTACATAGACACGACTACTTTGTACATGGCCGAGTGTTTAGTTAGATCCCGCATATATTGATGATGTTAAATGGTTTATATTTGGTCCGGAAGAAGACATTCCTGGTGCGAGTTGTATTAGATAGATATAATTTGTATCGAAAAGTGGACTTTTCGACATTATTTGTGCCACCGCAGATATATCCAAATCGGCCTCCATTGAGCCTGAGGGGATGTTGGTCGTTGGAGATACCTTGCCGTTAGCCAACACTATCATTCAGGCTTCTGTACTTGTGAAAGGTTTTATCGGTGGGAACGGAAAATTAATTCATCGAAGTTTAAAAGAATGGAGTAATTGGTAGTTAGCTGTGCAAGTATAAGCAATCAACGAACATATTTTCGCTAAGCCGTCGGCCATACAGCCCGTTAACAAAGGGTGTTTCCAAATAGCTCCCAGATATTATCCGGGAATTTTCTTGTTCACTTGCACACGCCAGGTCTGAAATTTCGTCACCACGGGTAGAAATCACTCCGAATCTGAGTACCCACTCGGGAAAATTGTGTTCCGCCGGCCCTGCAGACCGGATGGTATCCCCAACGTGGCACTGAAGACTGCGATCCTGGCTCTTTCGGACATGTTCAGGATAGTCCTACAGAAATGTGTGAACGATGGCTACTTCCCGGATAGATGAAGATCCAGAAGCACGTGTTGCTGCCAAAACCAGCGCAGAGCCGTAGCAATCCTGTTTTGCGTGAGGAGGCAAAGATTTTTTTGATTAAACTTAACGTATATTTAAAGTAAGGGACTGGAAGAAAAATTATTTTTAATATTAAGAGCCATAGTACTCAAGACGTTCCCGACTCCTGCCGTAGAACACAAAGGGTTACGTCGTCGGTAAATTCTAAGCTTGCTCATGTTTATTGCACGCTGTTTTAAACTTTCTTCTTTCATCGTCTCGCTCGTTACAAGATATAAACAAAAAATAGTCGCACTCTTACCCGTTAAGAAAAAGGAAAAAAAGAGAATCGTTGCCAGAAGACCCACCCCTTGATCGGCAGTCACTATGCGATTTGGTATTTAATGTGGATGAAGTGGTTGTGCAATGTCGCAACACGGATCTAATGTCGCGTACCAGGATCCCGAAGCTGCAGTATTCTTTTGAGTTGACCTGTGAACTTCACTTCACTTCCAATTCACTTGGAATTTGTGCAGAACCTGGAAGTACACGGTTATAGTAAGACCAAAGATAGTGTATGCTGCACTAGTATGGTGGCCGAAAACAAAGCAATGTACGGCCCGGAAAAAATTAGACAAATTACAACGCTTGGCCTGCATGGCCATAACAGGAGCAATGTATAGTACACCAACAAAGGCCATAGAGGCAGCTCTTAATAAGCTTCCACTGCATCAATACGTGCAAATGGAAGCCAAAAAGA
This sequence comes from Topomyia yanbarensis, assembly GCF_030247195.1. Classification (NCBI taxonomy): domain Eukaryota; kingdom Metazoa; phylum Arthropoda; class Insecta; order Diptera; family Culicidae; genus Topomyia; species Topomyia yanbarensis. The sequence goes on from NC_080671.1 coordinate 7,355,559, forward strand.
GTGCACTAAGGCTGCGAAGAAACAATAATTTTCTTGAAGGCAATCTTTTTGGGCATCTGAGTATACTGAAAGATTTCTTCATGAATCCATTAGTAGCAATGAATGAAGACTGGATGGAAAAAAGCCTAAACCTAGACATACCGTACCAAGTGGTTGAAATGGACCGTCGAACTTGGGAGATAGGAGGCCCAAATATTCTACCAGGATCAATTAATTTCTACACAGATGGATCAAAAATGAACGATAGCACTGGAGCTGGAGTGACTGGTCCTGGGCTTGATGTCTCGATAACATTGGGAAGATGGACAACTGTTTTCCTTGCAGAAATATATGCCATCTTAGAGTGTGCATCTATATGTTTAAAAAGGAACTATAGACGCGCACGGATTTGCATATTTTCTGACAGTCAGGCAGCTCTGAATGCACTAAAATCCTACGAATGCCAATCCAAATTGGTGTGGGAATGTATGACACTACTGAAGCAACTGGCTGATAAAAACCAGGTTTATCTGTACTGGGTACCAGGCCACTGTGGAATCGAAGGAAATGAAAAAGCCGATATACTAGCTAGACAAGGCTCAAACTTACCATTCATTGGACCAGAGCCTTTCTGCGGGGTGTCCAAATGTGTACTACAAATGGAAATCAAAAAATGGGAGGAAGATGCAATACAGTCAAACTGGATTGCAACAAATACTTCAAGGCAATCAAAACTGTTCATAACTCCAAACAAGCGAGTTATGGAAAAAATACTAAACATAAATAAAAAATCACTAAGCATTGTTATTGGGCTACTTACGGGGCACTGCCCGGCCAGATATCATTTGAAAAAGATAAATCGAAGTCAAACAGAAGTCTGTCGGTTTTGTGACTGTGATATAGAGACCTCTCAACATTTGCTCTGCGACTGTCTAGCACTACTAGTGCGTAGAAAACAATATTTCAACAAGGCCATACTAAGTCCTTGTGAAATCTGGTTAGAAAATCCCAACGTGGTAGTTAAATTCATTCTAAGAATTATACCAGACTGGGGTACTTCGCACCATCAGACAACGACAGTTACCCTCAATGGTAACTCGTCGACCTGAACCGATGCGATATTAAGCAGGGGTATACCACAATAGATCAACTCAATGGTCGCGGTGGTTCCAAATCCCAACAAAAAAAAATTCTGTGCTGCAGTGGCAACCGTAACATGTTTGGGATACCGACTTGCACCTAGAGACGATCCGTCTTAACATTATCGGGAAAAAACAGTGCCTGGTAGCGGAGATTGGAGAGTCAGATCTCAAACAACCGTGCTGCTATTAGAAGGCTGGCCGCGTACAGAGACGGCAAAAGATCGGTGAAATTATGTGTGATCATTGCACCTACTGAGCGTTGTATCGAACCAATTCCTACTCCACAACCGACCAGATATGCAAGGCTATTTTTCGATAAGCGAGTTTATGTTTATAGATAATCAACCCAATCAAAAGGGGGTGGGCGTGGCGTAGTTGGTAAATCGATTGCCTTGTACGCAGCGCACCTGGGTTCGAGTCCCGACCCCACACATAGGGTTAGAAATTTTTCACAAGAGATTTTTCTAACCCGAAGAGGCGAATGACCTTAAGGTTAAAACCTCTATAATCGAAATAAAAAAAAAAAAAAAAAAAAAAAACCCAATCAAACTTCGCTTTCCATTGGATCCTCATAGCGTTATGTCTGTTAGTCTGTGCGCATAGCTCCGAGATAGCCATCTTCGAATTTTCATGAAGTAAAATACAGTTCACATACTGGAAACTTTCGGCCTACAAGATCTTTGACAATCCCATGACAACACGAAGGATACCTACATTTCTTAATTTGTAAGGCATATTGTGACTCTAATTTCCGAACAGAACAATATACCACCACGAGTCAAGAAATTGTTCATTTTGTTTGATATACAAAATATTCAAATAAATAGTCCCCATTTTTTATTAAAAGAATATTGTTCTTATAGTTTTAATTTTGCATATTTGTTTTATGATATTGCGTAAGAAAGGACAAACCCTCCCTTCCCCTCAGATAAGAATTTGTAAGATATTTCGAAACTCCCCCTCCCCCCATATGCCCTTACGTAAACAGTTATAGTTACAAATTTTGAAGAGCTAAAACAATACTTTATTGTCCCGTTATATTTCCACATATCCATTCGCAACCACTTTTTTTAGTAAGCGTAACCATATCCACTGTAGTTCCACAGTCCGTTGTTGGTCACGACTGGCGCCGAATAACCCCAGTTCCTTCCAGCCCAAGGCCAGCTTCCATATACTCCGGGATAACTGGTCACTGCTGCCGGTGGTAGAATCGACTTTCCATAAACTCCATATGGGGGCCAAACTGATGTGCTTACTGGCAACGTTGGATATGATGCTACGGTGGAAACCATCAGGACGATGGCAGCAAGTAAGATGATAAACTGAAAGAAGATTGGTATATTAAAGGACTTGCACAAATTTCGAAATTTATCAACGCACCTTCATTTTGAAAACAGCTGCTGTGTTTTAGGTACTGGTTAGACGTTAATTCTCAGTGAATGATACTTTACGGGGCTTGGATTTTGTATTTATACGAAATATGACCTGTAGGGGAAAGACCAGAAGTTCCAGTTCACTACCCTGGAGTTTTAAATCCCATTCGTTAAAAAGAGGCATTTTCAATTCTAATTGAAGCAAATTGAACATATGTTATCAGTTAAGTCAACGAAGAATTATAATTATTAATGGTTTGTTCGACTAGCTCCATAACAGAATTAGTCTTCCGTGAAAACAAAATGTTTAAGCCCACTGACCGAAGCAAAGAATTTTAGCCATTCATATTGTCTTTGACGGCAGCGTTTAGTTTAGCCCGTATGTACAAAATTATATAACACAAGAACTAGTTTCGTTTATTGTAACCTATCTGACATAATGTCAGGTATATTAAACGGGTATCTCTCAATTTTTTTCTTAACCCTGAATTGGATCGTTTATATGTGGATTCCAGAATAGTATGGAAAAATTATTTATGTGCAACATTCAAGATATAGAATTCAACAGGAAGCCAAGAACTGGGTTCAATACGCAGTGGCGGATCCAGAGGGGAGTCTTGAGGGTCCGCCCCCCCCCCCCCCCCCGAAAATTTTGTAACTTGAGAAATTGAGAAATTTTAAAGCAATTTCTATTTTCAATTCATTCTACATTCTAAAACATTCCAAATCAGATTCGTTCACTAAAGCTGATTTTAATTACATGAGGGTATTACATATTACGTATTGTACAATGAACATTTCAAATCGAAATTTTGGACCCCCTCCGAAATGTTTTTCTGGATCCGCTCCTGTTACGTATTATTCCGTTGTGCTCATTTATTCGACGCTTGTTGTGCTACCCCAGGCACCAACTGTCAAATTTTACGATCTACTCATTTGTTTAGTTAAGCGTTGGCGTAAATCAATCACCCGTGCCATTTAACGGGAAAACACTTCCGTTAATAAATCTGTCAGTCTATATTTGAGGCGCAACAATAACACATCTATCCAACCAGCCGCTATACGTGCCTATTCTGGTGCACAACAAAACAGGAGAAACCAATCGAATTTCAATAAGAAGGCATACACATTTTCAAGGAATCACACCTCCACTCGCTCCAATTATTAGCTTGCTTACGGCCGTTCGGAATTCATGTTCTACTCCAGCTTGCTTCCCTGTAAAATTCAATCCTCGTTCGCCTCGTTCGAAGCAACCTGAGCTGAGCACTTTGGCCATACGCTGCTACTCAGTGCAAATAAATCAAATTCCAGTTTGTTTTTATGGTAAAGCCCAACCCTGTGCTCTTGACATATTCCTTGTCCGTGTGTTCCTATGAGCGGCAACCTGCAACATAACTGACCACACTTAACAACACAGCGGCCGGCATGCTAAATCGGCGCTTAGCATGGTCGGTGGTGTTTCAAAATATAGCGCGGTTTTTTGGAGCAAATTACTACTGCGGGGCACAGTGGGCAGATGCTTACTTTGAGCTGGTCAAAACTAGGGTGATTTATTGTACGGAAACGTGTTGGCACACGATAATTCGCCAAAACTATTCATTTTTTTCTCCTCTGTTGCTTTGAGTTTTTAGTTAAAAAAATTGTATTTGTTTGTTTGAGAAAAACATATTTTTGGTGCTTTATTTCTCCATAGTGGAGAACAATTTTGGTAAAAAATTATTTTTTCTCCATTTAGGATGAAATTGTTTAAACCCATGTTTGCGTACAAAACCTCGAACTATATGATTTATGGAATTTGTGTTTCGTCTTCGTCTCATCAGAATCCGACACTAACTTAGTGGTTGGACTAAGCTTGCGCCGGATTGGCGCTAGCTCCAAAAGCGGAGACCCAATTTGAGTTCCTGAGCAAACCCCTAGTCAAGCGTGATGTCCCTCAAGAAAAGGAACTCATCATTGTTCTCCACTAAGGATTGCACCCGAGCAAAGCCGAACATCAAAATTATAACAAGTAGAAATCATATTTTTATAATAGCATCTAATTCACATCTTATTTTGCTATCAGTTTTAGATTTTTTTAAATATGACATCAAATTTTGAAATTCACTATGTTTATATTTCTGTGGTGAAACATCAAGGTGAATACATATTTTGCTATCAAAAAAAATTCAACATCTCAATGAGATTTCAATTTACTCTTACTGATAGCAGAATTAGTTTTCTGTTTGCTGTCATAGGACAATTTTGCTGCTCTCCGTTTTGATTTTTTAACCATTAAAATGACCAAAACGACAAGAATTTGATGTCAGATTCTGCTCGGGCATCTTGCATTGGAAGTCTTGCTAAGCCAAATTTATGTTTCGATTTCATTAGCTCTTATCAGCAAAAAATTAGCTCCTTTTCTTGCGGGACATCGTGCTTGACTAGAGGTTTGCTCAGGAACGTAAATTGTGTCTCCGTTTTTTAGCGCTAGCTGTCATTAAGTTAATGGTGAATTCTGATGAGACGAAGTCGAAACGCAAATTTTTAAATAAAATGTATAGTAGATTCAAGAAAAATTAGAAGCTTCAACACAACAAGACTGCACCCACATTACTGCGAAAATATTAGCTACCAATTCGCCATATTAGTTAAATTAACAATCAGTCCAACACATTTCGAAAATCTTAATTAACACAATCTGTACGCTTTCTGTACATATTTGTTTGGAATAATTTTCCCATTTCCGGGAGAATAATCCAAACACTCGAATAGCTACTATTTTAGTTTTAAGTGCAAAAATTCTATCTCGGTCAGGTGTGGTGTTAACCCGATGAATTTGATCGTCATATCGTTGAATCGTTAATTTTTCTGTTGAATTCATCGGTGTTGATTTGGGCGTTGATTTTATCGTTTATCGTCAATGCACTTAGATGGATGTAACTTCAATGTTTTTGGAAAATTTTACGTTGATTTCTCTTTTAGAAGTAATACGCTTCATCTAGGACATCATTTTATTTAAAACATACAGGTATGGGTAAAACCGTACTTCACGATAAAAGATCCAGCAGATTTTCTTTTATTTAAATGAGTAAAGCCATATTAAGTGGTCCATGAAAATTTAACTAATTCACCTAATTTTATGTAATATATTATATTGGTGTAAATATTTCATATGATTCATTTTCTTGCGTTTTGACGTAAGTGCCTTATTTAGAGTTTTTGGGTGGTATCTAACAGGGAAAGCAAATCGAAATGGCGAGTTAAACGAAAGAAGTTATGTGAAAAAATCTCTCAGAGGCAGAATTCGAACTTGCAACCCTTGGGACTCCGGTCTAATAAATAAACCCTCATGCTATTTCTTGGCTGTGATGACGTCCCAGAAAGAACATAACCGACCGACTTTCAGAAAATCCTTCGAAAGCTATGTCAGGCAGAGCCATCAAAATAGGATGTCTAAGAGACCCAATCGAATACGGAAGGTTATATATCAAAGTCTAGTGTGTTATTTTTCTACCATCCATTGCGAGCAACACACGGTGAAAAAAAATATTTTCCACAGTGTTGGTATAAAACTGCGCACATTTTTCGGATGACAGTACCACATCCGGGTATCCGTCTCCTTGATGTGGGAAAAAAACTACAAGGGGCAGCCGAGGGGTTGGACGAGCTGTAGACGTAGGACGTAATGTAAAATATTTATTTTCTTAGTACATTTATAGTAACAATAAATAAAACATATTTCTTACGTATGGTTTAATCACAACTAATCAACATCGAATGTTACATATTGAACCAAACCTTCTAGGATATCAGGTCATTTCATTTGTAGTAGGTGATCGAATCCGATTAAACTTATTTAAGAAGATCTGAAGAAAGAAGACAGAAAATTGTGACCGAACTAATATCTGGAGCTAAATCTTTATAGCATAAGATTAGCTTGTAAAAACTTTTCGATTGTGTGTGGTAAAAACCCGGCCAGTGAAGAAAAATCAAATTTACACAATATAATCACATTTCATGTATAGACCAAGCATTCTAGTTATATTTTGCCATTATTGTAACTTTCCTAAAGTACGCATACAAATATAGCGAATGCAATGGTCTTAATCATATATCGAAACTATAAATATACAAGAATCAAAAACAATTTTGTATATGGACAAGATGCGTTTTTGCAACGGTTTTTCAAGTGGTAGTGTATTCATTCATAAATAGGCTTTGTAGTATGTACCTATTAGTAGAATCAAAATGAGTGGAAATGAATCACGTGATGGGGAAATGAATCAATGAATTGATCGAACGTAAATAATAAACTTTCGTTGTGCAATTTAGTAACAAATTAAATCCACCTACCTACACATTCGCCTCAAACATTAAACCCAAACGCACAAAGCAAAATGAATGAACGCTGATGATAATGGGTACAGCCAAAGAGACAACTAATACCACGACACTATGTTAACCGTGTTTGCAAATGGAGCTTGCATGTACAAACTATTTTGTGTACGGATAATTATACATAAAAGTGTGCTGGAAACGAGCACAACACAAAAGATAGCATAGTGTTTGAACGGACAAGCTCAGTCGCATTCACTGGGTAGCGTACCTCCACAGGCAGTGTAACGGATTCCTAACTCAGCTACACTGGCTGTGAAAACACACAGCGCAGTGATCTGCTTCGCCTTCCGTTCAACAGGCAACTGAGCTGATTCGGCGAAATCCATCCGTTTAGTCGATGATGACGTCATTCATAGAAGCGTAGCGCGCTAGGTATACAAATCTGTCGTGCTGGACTAGGGAAGCGCTATCTTATGTGTGTAAATGCGCGATATTTTGACTAGGTTGTTCATTATTTAAATTTTTAATGTCATGATATCAAAAAACTTTGGGTTTATCTATTGGAATTTATTATTAGAACTATTTCGCAAAATTTATCGTGAGATGGCTGAATTATATGCGTTTAAAATTGGACCACTTTTCGTTACATACCATTTTTGTAGAATTTGCAACGTGTACCCCTATATCGAAAACAAAGACGTAGTCCTACGTCAAAAATTATCGGACGCTCTTCACTCCGTTGTGAGAGGTATTGGATGAATTCGAGTGGTGCTTGTTGCATGGGATGTACACATGATGATTTTCAAGGTTCATACTCAGTTGATTTGTGTTTGGATTGAAATCAACTTTCAGTGTTTATGAATGGTGTGTAAGCGTGCGCTACTTGTGATTTTACTTTGAAATTAGTTGAATAGGCCAACTCTTCCTAAGCAAAATTTGTATGTGATGAAGGATAATTTGTATTTTTATGTAGGTATATGTAGGGTTTCCACCATTTTTTCAAAGAAAATCTTGAACTTGAAAAGTTGAACTTAAAATGTCTGGCAAAATCTGTCATTTGACAGCAACCTCAAAACCATCGATATTTGACATACATCTCTGTCTTTACAGAACATATATCGTTTTAATTGCATTATAATCTGTGTGTAATAACTTCTACAATTTGAAGTTCTGGCAGAATGAGAGTTTTGTCTTTTTGTCCGAAAACTGCCAAAACAATTGTTTGACGCTTGATGCTTTTATTTTATGTATTTGTGTGTGCGATGTGTTGATAGGATGACAAAGTAGCGGGTGGTTTTCTTATGTCACAAAATATTTTAGGTGGTTTGTAGGCTGCTTATGTTTTAATTGCACACACATTTGATACTTCGGGTTCTGTGATCAGTAGATGTAGATTGGATAAAATCAAGCAATTCAAGACATTTTTTGCGAAACCAGTTATTAGGATGCGGCCGCCCCCATGGACTGACTGCAGTAAAAATGACGCTATCAGAATTCTGCTATATTTCATTCAGTTATGGAGGGTCTATTCGCCATTTGTATTGCTTATATTGTTAGGTTACATAACATATCCAATTCAATGTATTCTGAATAGAACTTACGGATGCGCACAAAACATCCTCTGTACAAAGTCTGATTCCTTTGGCTACTTTGGACGGTGCGAACATTGAATATGGAGGATATCGAGTGTTGGGCGTTTTTAGTGAAGCATTCTGCGGTTCGGCCCAATAGAATTTAGAGACTGGCAGAAACGCATGAACCACAAGCTGTGCCTTGTATACAAATATGCTGGCATCGAAAGATTGAAAGGTACGGCTGGCTACAGTGGGCTGGGCATGTAGCGCGAACGCCGGAAGGCAGACTAGCTTAAATTATGAACAGTAAAGAACCTGTACGTGCTGGCTGTGTGCAATGAAGGAATATGCGCGTGCGCATATGGAGAACAACCTGGAAGTTTGCCATATATGTATTCGGTTGTGATTCGGAACACACAGATAATTCGGCTACGACGATGATGATAATGATGATGATGCCTTTTTCTTGGAAGATTCCATATAAGGCTTTTTGTGATGTGCAGTTTGTTTGAGAATTTGACAGGCAGTTTTATAATTCTCATAAGTACACAGAGTGGTCTGAGCATAAGAAGTGTTATAAATCAGAGTCAGGAACGATGGAATAGTACGATATTATTGTATTTGTAGTACTCTAAAACTGTGTGCGTGTGTTAACCATCCTAACTCCCACTGTCCGGCAGCGGTTTACAGAGAAAAGTTATTTCCATATATTTATATACATACCTGCAAATAACTTGATTCCAGGATTTAGATAGGTGCTAGTTCAATTAATTTTCTGATTACTCATTTCGTATACATGGCAAACCGTGTTCCGAGGTAATCGTTCCATTAGCCAGCCCCGCCTTAATGTAATGTTTGTATCAAATGGATTATAACATTACAATAAGATATTTGATTCCTTACATGATGTAAGAAATTGACACGTATTTAATGAATTTAATTGAATATAATTTATATATAAATTAGAATATGTTTATAGAAAAATATATCAGTTTTTCTATGTTACCAATAATACACAGAGTACTACATCAAGTCTTCGGCAGCATATCCCTCAATTCACGCTGGAATTGAGGACATACTCGGTCCATACTCTCGCCGAATACTCATCAGAAGTTCACTCCCAAGAATGGGTAAAAACTCAACAGAATAAAAGAGACGGAAATAGAAAACATGCAAACTCTGTATATTTATGTTTCTTTGTGTGCACCGAGAAACAAAAACATAAAGAACCCGCTCATCACTCACTCCCGTCGCTCACACTCCGCCACGATCCCCATGCACACCCAAGAATACATCCCCAGAAAGCACTCAACGAGCGAACACCCAACGCACAAATTCCATAGCAGACAAAACGAGAGACAGGCAGAAAAAACATGCCGTCGATGAAGCTCTCCGTGTAGTGTGCATACGCACTTTTCAGTGTGTTTGTCCGTCTCACTTTCGTAATAGCTTGGAAGCCGTGTGGTGTCCGGCGGGTTGAAATATTTTTGCACTATTTCAGCCAAGAATAGAACCTCTGGGAACTGCTCCCATGTCGTAAGAGGCGACTAACAACATGCTAGGTCGAGATATTGCTCCGTATCGAAGACTTAACCTGGACGGACCTTAAGGTTTTACATCATAACCTTTACCCATTCTGTATTTAGTGGATCACTGACATATAGTCACCTTTTCTGATTCGCTATTCTCGATTGTGTACCAAGGTTTAAATTTCTTCTGGCGGTTGTATAGTAGCCGTAAAGGACGAAATCTAATTCTACACTAAGTAACAGAATATATTAATATACCGGCACTTCCACGCCAAGGTTTAACTTTCAAAGTTTTGGTTTAAAAACCGTTTTAAAAAACCTGTTTTAATCCACCTAGCGGTGCAATTGTGCCTTTCTCAATCATGAACACGTGAATGTTTGCGTTGTTAATATTCATTAAAAGCTTTCAAATGAATATATTACATTTTATTATTATACATGACATGACAAATATACAAGAAAATCTATTCTATTCGAGTTCTAAAATTTTGTAAAAGATAAAACAGCTACATTAATATTAAATTGAAAAAAGGTACGAAATCGGCAGTCCCAAAAAGTCGATTTTCATAAAAAAAAAATTTTCGAGATAACATAAAATCTCGACGTTTCATGCATTTTAAAGATGTTTGGCATCAAAAACGAATTTGATTTCTGAAATTTCATGGGGTCCCCCCTTTGAAAAAAAAATTTAGTTCCGGCTTATATGGGAATTTCATATGTGACCGGATGGATTAGTCTATATTTCCGGACGTATCAAAGCGATCCGTACGAAATTTCATAGACATCTGTGGGGATAATGTAGCTATCATTTGGGACTAAGTTTGTAAAAATCGGCCCAACCATTTCCGAGAAACTGATATGAGTTAGCTAGTTTTGAAAGATGGCCGCTTTTCCCGGGCACTTCCGGAACCGTCTATGGTGGTCAATGTAGTCAACGAAAGTTTGGTTGGCCGTCGGTGACCTAGAACAGCAAATTTAAGTTGTTTGAGAGACATTTTAGCGAAATTTTTACCTTTTTTGCTTTCATCGGAGTATCGGTTTGAATCGCAATTTGCTATGTGATCGCAAGCCACAACCTGTAACTCCGGAACCGGAAGTCAGATCGGGATGAAATTAAATAACCATTTACGAAGGCGCAACACCTTTCATTTGAGACTAAGTTTGGTTGAATCGGTCTAGCCATCTCCGAGAAACCGATGTGACTGTTATTCTGAATTTAGATACTTCCGCCGGGGCTTCCGGAACCGAGGATGGTGGCCAATGTGGCCAAATAGACTTTGAATGGATGTTAGTGACCTAATACTACAAATCGAAGCAGTTGTGGTCATATTTTGGAAAAATTTTCACCTTTATACATTCATTGCAGAATTTATTAAAATCGACATTTTCTGCGTGATCGTGCTCACCACCCTGTAATTCCGGAACCGGAAGTCGGATCCATCAGAAATTCAATAGCAGCCTATGGGAACGTTGTATCTTTCATTTGAGACTAAGTTTGTCAAAATCGGTTCAGCCAGCTCTGAGAAAAATGAGTGACATTTTTGGTCACATACACACACAGACGCACATACACACACACATACATACATACACACATACATACACACGCTCAGACATTTGCCGAACTCGACGAACTGAATCGAATGGTATATGCCACTCGGCCCTCCGGGCCTCCGTTAAAAAGTCGGTTTTCAGAGCAATTGCAATACCTTTCTATTGAGAAAGGCAAAAATTTTACCTTTTTACATTCATCGCAGAATTCGTTAGAATCGAGATTTGCTGCGTGATCGTACGTATCACCCTGTAATTCAGGAACCAGAACTCGGATCCACACAAAGTTCAACAGCAGCTGATGGACCTTCCATTTAAAATCAAGTTTGTCAAAATCGGTTCAGAAAATTCCGAGAAACCGATGTGGACAAATCAACAAATTTTGTTTTGTAACCATACTCTTCAACTCGTAATCCGGAACAAGATGTCGGTTGAAAATGAAATTCAATAGCAACCTATGAGAATAGTATACCTTTCATTTGAATCTTAGTTTCTAAAAATCGGTTCAACCATCTCCGAGAAACCGATGTGGACATTTTGTTAACAAATCCGCACATACACACACATACATACATACATACATACATACATACATACATACATACATACATACATACATACATACATACATACATACATACATACATACATACATACATACATACATACATACATACATACATACATACATACATACATACATACATACATACATACATACATACATACATACATACATACATACATACATACATACATACATACATACATACATACATACATACATACATACATACATACATACATACATACATACATACATACATACATACATACATACATACATACACACAGATATTTTGCGATCTCGGCGAACTGAGTCGAATGTTATATGAGACTCGGCCCTCCGGGCCTCGGTTAGAAAATCGGTTTTTGAAGCAATTGCATAACCTTTCTATATGAGAAAGGCAAAAGAATAATATTTAATTAGCTTAATAAGCATGAGTTCAATGTTATCTTCATGTGATTATAATTTGGAAAGGTTGGTGGAATGGGTTTGAACGTGTAGGGAATGGGGGGTTAGTAGAGTGGGAGTGGAGGATGCGTCAGAAATCCTTCATCTTATTTCGGTATACGGGATGGATGAAGGAAATGCGGGCGTGAGGGTGGTCCAAAGGGAGGGGAGTGATGAAGGAGGGAGGTGTAAGGGCAAGACGGGGGGGGGGCGGCGACGCAATACTCAACTGCATATTTTGCCTTCCATTTGAGACTTGGTTTGAGAAAATCGGTTCAGTCATCACCGAAGAACCGATTTGACTTTAATTGTGGAATATGCCCGGAATTCCGGACTTCCGAAATCGTCGATAGTGGACAATATATTCAAGGAATGTTTGATTGGCAATCAGTGATCTAGATCTGCGGTTAGAAGTAATTTGGTGACCATTTCAATAGTTTTTAGCCTCTGAGGTATTACGATTGTACCGATTTATATGTGAAATTCCAGTGTAACCTTACTAACCCCCCTGTAACTCCGAAACCAAGAGTCAGAACCGAATAAAATTCAGCAGCAGTCAATGGCATTACTGTATCTTTCATTTGAAATCAAGTTTGTAAAAATCGGTAGAGAATTCGTTGGGGAATGGGTGTGATATTAGCTTAGGAACTTGGCGGGTTCCCCTGGGGCGTCATGAACCGTCATAGGTGGCCAATGTGGTCAAAGCTGCTTTGATTGATCATTAGTGATCCAGACCCGCAAACTAGAGTAATGTTACATCAATTTTAATATGTTTTACATCATTTGAACATCATGGTGGTACCAGTTTATATGGGAATTTGCTGTGTGACCGCACTCTTCAACCCGTAACTCCGGAACCGGAAGTCGGATCAACTAAAAATTCAATAGCAGCTTATGGGAGCGTTATACCTTTCAGATGAAACTAAGTTTGTGAAAATCGGTTCAGCCATCTCTGAGAAAATTGTGTGAGTTTAAATGACACACACACACACATACACACACACATACACACACACATACATACACACACACAGACATTTGCCGATCTCGACGAACTGAATCGAATGGTGTATGACACTCGGCCCTCCGGGCCTCGGTTAAAAAGTCGATTTTTACAGTGATTGCATAGCCTTTCTTTATATGAGAAAGGCAAAAAGGAAACTTTCATGTAGGAAATTTATTGAATTGGCCTAAGATGGAGCTGTCGAATTGCACAAAAAGTTTTTTATGTTGCAAGCGATCTGTAGATGTGTTAAATTAGGTATTTTTTTTAATTAAATCTAGAACCGTCTACCGACAAATCTACATTTACGACTACCTCCAAAAGTGACTTCTTGAGGTCTCATGAAGACCTGACACTAGGTTTATGATACTTTAGCTTTCCTAAACAGTGATAAAAATCTCAACATTCCAGAACTTCACTTTGTCAGAAAGTGTAGGGCCATCGGAAGCTAAAACTTCGTAAAATCGCACTCCTGGTCCGTTCTTCAAAATCATCCAGTGCAGTACTCTACGTCACTCGTTCGAATTTGCACCGCTCATATGGTAGTCGGTATTTGCTAGTATTGCTGTTCTCCCATCCATTCTTCTTCTGGATCACCGAGGGATCCCCTGTCGTAGTGTTTATTATATTTGTTAAGCATAATAAACAAGTCGTTTGCAATTGGTATTTAACCCAATTATGGGAACGTGTCTAATAGGGAGAGTGGAGATACCAACTTACATTTCGCAGTGTATTTTTTCACATTCATTTGGGATATCTTTTATATATTTGTACGCTTTCTTTGTACTGCAAACTTTGAAAATGATTATTGAAGTGTCAATAAGAAGCATTACTACCGATGGCCGACTGTTCGGAGTTCAAATTGTTCGTTTCGAATTTCGGAAATTGATCACGAGCGACTTCGTACATATTGCTAAGATATTATATATTAATTATATTGTTTATAGATGAATAGACCTCTATCATATTCCACACGGCTTTATCCTTTCATTACGCACCACGGAAGAATAATTTTTAAAATGCCTATTTGAATGGATTCATATTTCTACTGGAGGTCGCACACCTGAAAACTTTGATCTAAAATGAAAAAACAAAATGCGTGGGTACTTAGCTAAATCACAACATCTACCAAGATATATCCTGATTCCTCTCCCTACCTACTAACACCTGTGACACTTGTAGATGATGCAGAGAATTCCTCGGTCATTATAGTCACAAGTGTTGAACTAATATTCCTTCCCATCCCAAAATTGACCTGCATGGGCGTGACCATCTACGTAATTGATCATACTATAATCTTAGTCTCTTTAGGTTGCATGTTAAGTATGATGTATTACTCCCAAGTATCATACAATTGGTTCAATATGCAATTTCAACAGGCTTTGATCCATCACGGGAAACTCACGGGCGGTCAACTAAGCTAAGCTAAACTCACTTTCGTAATAGCTTGGTTCTTCCTATAACCTTTCTACATTGGAGAGGCAAAAGGATGATTAGCTTCGCCATTAATTTTCAGCGTACCGAGCAATTATAGAGCTAGCGTTACAAAGTTACTAACACTCAGAAGAATTTAGGGGTGGGATTGAGAAGACTGGCTTATGAATCAGCACCTTACCCTCTGTACCAGAGTGTAAAATAGAGTTGAATTTGAATCTGAATTTGAACAATTTTGATTCAATGTAGTACTTTGTTCTTGTTTCGGTGAATGAGGTACTTTGCGGATTTTTAAAATTTTCAATGAAATTAGTAGCATATTCCTTACGTGATGAAACTGGATCCTGAATGGACATTTTCTATTATCCAAAATCAACTTCTACTATGACACCAACTCTCTGTGTCTATTTATTCGAAAAATGTATTCTATGTAGCACTGTTAGACAGACCAACGGTTAAAGCTCTTTTACAAAATGCGTTATTATCTACTATGATTCTAACTGGAAAGATTCAGAGTTGTCCGATAGTTCTGCCAAACCAAGGTTTTTTTGCAACGAATCATCCGGGACTTGTTCTTTACTTGGTTAAAATTTTGTTAGATATGCTGAAGATCGACAGTGTTTTCCTGATTTTGTGAACTTTCCATTTTATTAATCAGAATTTTCCGGCTGGTCGATAAGAACGGATCATTATTGTACCTATTTCCTTTTCAATTTATTGTTAATTAAACTTTTTTCTGCGTCTCATCGTGATTTTAAGCAATCATTTCAAAGTATCTCGGAACCCGAATTTGCTTGTGGATCTGAATTTTTTTCTATAGGAAATTCCTTGAACGTTGAGTTCGCGCACACCACGGAAATTATAATTTCTGGAAGTTACCAGATTCCAGAACCAGTACCAAATAAGCAATACTTTCTTTTACGAATTCAAAGTCAAAGTTATAAGCAATGAAAACCAGATCGTGAACCATGGTTTTAGTGATATAAATTTGTAAAGTAGAGGTTTGTATGGGTTTCCGGTGACCACAAATGTTCATTCCGTTTTGTTCACAAGTTTTGGGAAATTGGATAGATGGTTCATTTCAAATCTCATGTATCATAAATGGATCAGGTTTAATTTTTTGGCGCTTTTCCTCCTTTTTCGTTGGGATTCTAAGTGATCTAGAGACCAAATTAATTGTTTTGATCGAAGAACCACTTGTACCCAGTCTCATAACAGTATTACAAAATGTAGTATTTTTTCGCGCGAACAAAATCAATTCGAGCATAACGTTTTTTTAGCCGCGATTTGGCTCACTGTGCATGGGCCTGTTCCTATACAGATCTCTAAACTGACGCCACACCTGTTGTTTTTATTTATTATAATAATAATTATTAGTTTTGGATAGCGAAATGTTTCCTTGTACGTGGTGATTGCTTAAAATCGCTGTATCTTTTATTTTATGAATTTTAAGTCGGTCGGCCACAAGTTGGGCGTTGAGGAATTAAATTTCGTGGCGAATAATTCTTACGGTTTGGAATCGGATAAAGGACCACGCAAGCTTTGCATGATCACCTGTCTTGTATATAGTGGAATAATTTTAGGGGAACTGTGATCAACCTTTCGATTGTACATATATCTCGAAACACCTGTAGATAATTTTCAGCCAAACTAGTTTATTTACAGATTCCAAATTGCATCTCGAATAAATTTGTCGCATTTTTTTTTTGAGCGAAAATTTACAGAGTACCTGGAGCCGGGGCCAGATTGAGCGACTGCTGGGAGATTTCATGTCCAGGGAGGGGCGCATCGTGAACGGCTCCTCGGTTGGCGGCCAGATAGCGGGCTTCCTTCTGGGCCACAACGGCCACAGCAGGCTGATAGTAGGCAGCAGTTGGGTAAGCGTGGGCAGCATAGCTCAGCGCAGCCGGGGCAGCAGCATATCCCCAGGGTGCGGCGATGTAACGAGCGTACGAGTTATCCTGAACCACGGTGGTATGTGGCAGGGAGTACGCCAGCGGAGCATAGCTGTACAGGGATCCTTCAGCAACGGCGAGGGCCAGGGCCATCATGACTACAGCTGCGATGCACTGTTGAAATTATACAGGAAATAAATCAATAAAATTATTATGCAGACAAAAATAATCGAATCGCAAATTCACCTTCATGATTGTTGTTCTAAGGATTCCGGCGAGGAGTTGGTTGCTTGAATTGCTTTAGACTGCGTTGGCTGTCGAACTGTACCTGCAGAAGTAACCACCCATCGTTTATATAGCGAAAACGATTCTTAACAGATCACAAAGGAACCGGGCATATCGATTCTTCAGCGAACGACCTTCACAAGCATTACGCACGTACCTTGGTTTGGGGTCCAAGCGAAAGGCGACTTCGTCACGGGCACGCGTGTGTCGCATTGCGGATGCATGTGCCGATTGGAACCAGCGCGATATCCTGCTACTGTGTGCTGCTGGGCGGGGCCAAAAATACTCGATCGTCCGTACGTTGTCAATTTTGGAATCGCCCAAGCAAAACTGGTATCGATTGTTAGCTTCGGGACGCCATACAGAAGAAGTAAATGGTAAACTAGAGTGTCTGCATGATGGGAACGGAACTATATCTGCTGAAAAGTAGACTTGTAACTGATGGAATAAAAATTAAACAATGCAGAAGGTAAGTTGATGTCGTTGAACTCGTTCATTTATATTGAGAAGTAAATGACAAGACTTTTCAAGTTAGGCTTTCTTTTAGGACTTATTTCAAATTGTACATACTACCCATGATCCCGAAAACGGGACAAATGTTTTCTATGGTATTTCCTATCTATATGGGACTGATTTTCGATCATGGGCAGCATACTATTTACTTAGCCTTATACTTATTTTTGCAGTCTTAGGAAATTTGCTAAAATCAGGTAACAAAGATTATTTACCTAATTTAAATAATTTCCCATGTAGCAACTGAAATATGCGAAAAAATTAAAATAATTGAAAAAATACTCTTTAAGGTGCATTATGCTATATTTCTCCTCAGTGGGGAACCATTTAGGTAAAATACTATTTTTTCTTTACTAGGGAAAAAATTGTTTAAAACTATCTTTGAGCGTCAAGAGCACAAAATTTGCATTTCGACTTCGTCTTTTCAGAATCCGACACTAACTTAGGGACCATTCATAAATTACGTGGCGCTTTTAGGAAGGCGGGGGGATACGACAAATTGTGACATGTTGTGATATAGGGGGGAGGGGGAGTTAGCTGGATCGTTACGTAACATGTTTTCATCGAAGAAATTTTTTTTCTAGGAATTTGTTACGTAATAAGGGAGAGAGAATAGAGAAATTTGTTACATGGGGGAGGGGGGAGTCAATTTTGGGCAATTTTTGCGTTACGTAATTTAAGAGTGGTCCCTTAGTGACATGACTACGCTAGCGCCGGATTGACGCTAGCTCCAAAAATCGGAGACACAATTTGTGTTTCTGAGCAAACCCCTAGTCCAACGTGATGTCCCGTAAGAAAAGGAGCTCATTTTAAGCTGATGAGAACTTATTTGTGGAAGATTCCAAGAAGCTAGGAGAATGTCTAAAATGTTTTGAAAAAACTAATTTTAAGGATTCTGCCATATAATATGTTCCACAACTTTCAAACTATTAAAGATAGATATATGGTCTATTCAACAATTTCTTTTGTAGTAACATTTGCTACAATTTTGCCGAAGACCCAAAACCTCTATCTTAATTAGTTCAGAAAATAAATTTCGCAAATCACTTATAAAAAACATGTCCCCAAGCAGGAATCGAACCTGCGATCTCCTAGTCTCTAGTTGGGTGCGTTAACTACTCCGCCATCGAGGAACTGTGATGATGCCATCACATGTTCCCAACAGTTTCGTGATCACCGCCGCAGTCTCCAATATCTCCTAATTGACCCATCGACCCTCAATGTCTCCTATAAGCAGGTCGTCACCTCTCCCTCTCATCGATCGGTCCAAATCTCTCGTTATCTTTTTTTAGGTCCAATGAACTGCGCTGAAGGCTTGAGATATTTATTATCACTGTTTGCCCCCTTTCCTAACTCAGTCGCCGCCAGACTTTTTGCAGTTTCAAGCTCTTTCAAGATTAAGAGATTTTTTTTCGAGATTACATCAAATCTCGACGTTTCATGCATTTTAAATACATTAGGCATCAAAAATACAAATTCGATTTTGAAATTTTCCTTTACTCCCCCCTTTGAGCATTTTCCAGTTCCTGCTTTAATGGAATCAAGAACCGTCGTAGGTGGCGTCAAAGTCATTATTGATCTAGATTGGCCAATTAAAGTAATTTTACACCTATTTTAATAAATTTTGCATCATTTTGATATCATGGTGGTACTGCGACTAAAGGTCAGACGAAACAAATACCCAGCGCGAACAACCGTGGACGGTCTCTAACTCCTTGCTAGGCAAATATTGCTTTTTCGAATATACGCGACATTATAAACGCAAGTGAAAACTTGATGAAAGCTGAAAAACGCGATTATTGGCACCGGTTAGTCGACGGATTAACGAAAAAACAATGTTACGATTGGTGGCTTGGTCCTACGTTGTATATTCGATTCAATTTTTGATTGGAATAAACGGAACTTTTACAGCAGCATTCCATGAAAATCTACATTCCAACAATAGACGTTTCGCGATGAAATGATAATACTGTGTATAAATGTAAAAGAACACTTTGGTATTAGAAGGTGATATCTATGCACGATCGCGTAGTTTCAACGAGTTTTTCAGTATTCTTTGTCAGAGCATGGGCCAAAACTGGCACATTTCGTGAATAATGGAAGGTTAGGAACCTCAAATGAATCAACAATCAATGGGATGGATGAAATTCGTGACTTCATTCGGGTAATATCTCGAGTCATGTTTAATCATTATACGTTGAATGTGCATTTCCGGCGTATTGGGTTCGTGGAGAGCGGTCTCTGCTCTTGTGGTGACGGTTATCGCGACATTAACCATGTTGTCTGGTCGTGCGCCTAGTGTTCTGGCGGCAGATCTCCGTTAAACGCATTCCTTTGGCCTCGTTCCTGTCCGAGATGTTCTGGCTATCCTCGATCTCCCCTATATGTTTTTCATATACATATACCTGTACATATTTTTAAAGACGATGAATTTCCAAATTTGGATGAGTCTTCTCTTTTAGTTGATATACTACCAGTTATCTGGAAATTTGTTCCAAAAAGAGTTCCCAGCAGAACCACGGTCTCATTCGGCGATTCGATTCATGATATCCTGGTAGTGATCTTCCGTTTGCCAACAAACTGCAAATTTAATTTCTTCTTTTCCTTTTCATTGTTGTTCTTCCTCGCTTCTCTTTCCCTGATACGGTCTCTGCTACTCTGATGTTCGAATCAATCCCTCTTGTGTATGTTTCTTTGCCTTCCTAATAAAAAGCCTAATAGTGTTACTCTTTGTTTCAATTGTTAATCAAATAAAGGTTCTTGTTAAAACATTACAGTCTTTAAAAATAATTCTATTTGTATCCTTTAGTCTTAATAAAACTTCATTAACATGTTTTGTATGTCGAATTCCTTGTTTTAAGATGTAGACGTGTCAAAAGTCCCCTTAGCAATAATATAAAAATTAGTTTCAAATTCCAAGCAAATCCTAATTATTATCCCATATTCTCAAGTAATTTAAATTACAAAGAAAAGATATTTGTACGTGGTTAATCTCAGGTTTCGGTTTGTTCAAAACTTTCGAGTGGGTAATTCCCCCTCGCTTATTCTCAAGTGAGTAGTACTACCCATACTAGCCACGTGATCCGCCGGATCTGTTTGAGTCGATCGTTCCGGTAGTATTTGTTTTGAGCCTCAGCTCCTTGTTCGCTCATGAAACCTGTTGGCAATGGCAGGGTTCCCGATCAGAAACACATAACAAAAAATGCACGCCATCAAATCCATCAGTTGTAGTAGCAGAAACAGACGAAAAAGTTTCTCTACTAACACTGATAATATGGCATCAAATGCTCCGAAATGTCATTCTTTTGGGCTACGATAGACCAGATTAGCTTCTAGCTTTCGATGTTTAGCTTTTGAGTCAGTCGATATTTTTATAGTGTAGTAGTGACATCGAAAAATTTTCCCCATGGTACCACGGTTTTTATTTTTTTATTTACATACAAGTGGATACACATGAAGCAAACCGATCAGAAACCGAAAAGTCGGACAGCGACAACTTAACAAAAAACGAAAGACAGTAGTAAGTTTTTGTTCACAATGCTAACCGTCACTAGCAGTACATTATTGTTGTTACTAACTAACGATATCCCCATTAAATTAACAGTTTCCCTTAAAAAAGGCTAACACCAAAGGCCGAAACGTCGGGCAGTAAAAAAAAAACATTCGTTTTGCTTTTTGTTGGCTGAGACAGCTGTACATAACAAAAAACTTTCAACACTTTATCTCGCATTGCTACTTCTTACAATTTTATGTTATTTGAACTACTACCGAGACCAAATTTGTAGCACAATATGTAACGAAAATTGAATTCTGTTATAATCTTGTCATTTCATTCTGATCGGGTTGACATACAATAATACTTTCTCCTGAGCTTTGAAGTTTGCCCTATCTAAATTATTGAATGTAGGTATTGCCAAGCAGATTGGGCACGTTCGAGATCATTTAGTATTTGTTTTAGTAATCAACACCCTTCCATCAATTAATGTTTCATAAAACTCACATTTTATAGTAAGTTCATAGTCGTTTTGTGTGAAAATGAAGGCTTCTAGTTTCTTGATTTGATTGTTTATGTCTACACGAATCATTCGCACATAATTTCCTTCTTCCTTTGCGGATTCCATCATTATTGGTCGTACGGATCTGGCGGACTGCGGTGTATCGTTCTGCCACAATACCTTGCCCCTTTTTGTTTTTAATTGAAGTGGAGCCAGTGTGACGGTAAACAAGGAATGATCATTAACCATTTCATCCATCAGAATGCGTTTGATTGTATCTCGACTGTTCAGTTGTGCCATCCATTCCCCATGAGAAAATCATGATAGCTACTATTAACTTGTGCATAATTACTTAATGCTTAATGTTATTTAATAGGTTTTATTGTTATCATCTTTGTTAGACTGATATAAGATCGAATGATCCAATATAATTCTAGATATTGTGTGTTGACTCATAGCCTTAACCGTTGAGGCTGCTTTGATTGACGTTATTGTAAAGGCATTCTTATTTTGTCGACACCTGGACTTAGTTTTTCTGACTTTAACAGAATTTATAGTTATAAACCCGATATTTAATGATCAGTTGGATGTGAATACAAATAATGCATACCTGATAATAAAGAGGAAATATATTCGCATTACGCTCCTTAGTTTTCGACCTTAATCGAGAGTGTGTGGCTTTGATCAAATTTTGATCTAGCAATAATCCTTATGCCTCGCTTGGAACCATTGGTATAGTACCGTGCAAGACCCATCTACCGATCAATTAACAGCGATTTCTACTTCCAACGCTCTTTAAAAAACAATGTTAAAAGGCATTTCAATTCGATCTTCTTTTTCAACTAGAATATTTAATCAACTATCAATAAAAAATACGCAAGTTTGGAAAAGAATTGGCAGACAGTGCAAAATAGCCGAAAAGCCCAACATTTCTAGAGTACCATTCACCGATCACTACAAGTAATAGATATCCATTTGCCGAAAATTCTAGGTTTATAATTTTTTATTACCGACAAATTAGGTCCAAACATGTGTTGCAGACTTTGTTCATTCGGTTTGTGTATAATTCACTTAGAAATATTGTCCTTACACAGTTTTATTAACAGTTGGCTTTGAGTTAAGAGGAAAAAAAGCGGTAAAATGGCAACGGATTTAATACAGCATTCAAATATAATTATTTGGAAAAATATGAAAAGACGAATAACGAAAGTGTATATTATATTAATGTTCTACGTACTATTTCCATATTTCACTTTATTTATAATTTCTAAATTCCGTGCAGTATTCGAGTCAAAACAATTTCGCCATCAAATTGATCGGTAAATGGAGGCCTATCGGTGGATGGGCTCTGCACGGTATAATGTTTTTCAAATTGTTCCAATATTTCGGGAATGTTGCATACAGGGCCGGCGTTACACTTTAAGCCCGAGGGGGCAGTAAGATAAGCATAGAGTGGGAGTCTATTACTAGAGATTTGTTGTCTTTTCTTAAGCTTACAAAACAATCGCTTACAATCACTGCGTTTATGCAAATGAAATCATCGTTCATAGAGAATTTCAAACATGCGCATTAAAGGGTGTATGGAATCAAATGGTTTCACAAGAAAACGTTCTTCAAAATTCTCCAACGTTTTCAAACTTTCAGGGGGAAAAAATAAAGCATATTATTGAATTTTATGAAATTCAATAAAACGAGGACGGACCTCGTTTTATTGAATTTCATAATAATATTGAAATGCACGTACCTTCCTCTTTACACTGCTCATAAGGTCGTTTGGGCCAACTTGGTTTTGTGTGGAGACCATTTTTTCCTTATTTCTGCTTTAGATTTCACTTCCTTAGGATGCTTCTAAAGAGCATGTTTCATGATGGCTCAGTATGTTTCAATTGACAGCCATTCCGGTATGTTCGAGGGATTAAGATCCTCCTTTCTAGTAATGGCGCGAAATTAAATTCAGCCAGAAAAGCGTAGAGCCATCGCAAGGTCTCTAAAGTGGAAGTAGACGCTTTTGGAGGCATTATTTCAAGTACACCTGCCGATTGACCGTTTCGGTTACCACGAACAGGGTGCACCGCTTTCCACATGAGCAAATTGCCTGCCAAATCATACATTTTTTTAGGAAACTTAGAAATCTTCTGCTTGTCAGTCTTTTCAGGATCGCCGAACTTATGATGAGCTGTAAAGAAAAGGAAGCTGCCGAAAATTTGCTTTCACATTAGTCTCGTCATCCATGACGAGATGATACAATTTCAACAGTTGAACACCAGTATTCTGTCGTTTATCGCGATTTGACGCCTTT
Organism: Topomyia yanbarensis; assembly: GCF_030247195.1. NCBI lineage: Eukaryota > Metazoa > Arthropoda > Insecta > Diptera > Culicidae > Topomyia > Topomyia yanbarensis. The sequence goes on from NC_080671.1 coordinate 7,379,463, forward strand.
TGAATATTGTACGTGTGTAATAGGGCATTTTTTTAGTTATCAAAATCCCCCCTTTCATGTTGTGTCAAATGTTAAAGTAAGCTAAGATGTCAAATTTTACAGCATTTGGACAATTCTAGACCCCCGCCTACTTCGCTTGAAGTTTTTGACATTGACACTATGGGATAATATGAGGAAAAATATATTAAATGATATAACTATTGAAGTAGCATCCGGAAAATTACAGTTTTTACATTTTTTAAAAGTAAACATTCTTAGTATTTGAATGGAGATATCTCCGCTTATCGAAAAATACGAAAAAGTTGGGTTTTATGGAAAAAAACTGGTAAATCGATTGCCTTGTATGCAGTGCACCTGGGTTCGAGTCCCGACTCCGCACATAGGGTTAGAAATTTTTCATATGAGATTTTTCTAACCTCAAGAGGCGAATGATCTTAAGGTTAAAACCTCTATATTCGAAAAAAGTCACAGCAATTGTAGGGAAACTTTACGACCTTTGTCAGCTTACGAGCAGCATTTTGACATTCATATTAAATTTTGCCATTTCTCGTGCATATTTCTCTATTTTCTTCAATCAATTTTCCTAAAATGTACCTCGTTGAACACGTAAAATTTTCAGGAACAAAATAGAAATAGATTCCATGCCTGTAAAATTCAGAAAAAAAATGATTTTTGACATTAAGGCTCTACTCTACATTTTTATCATTAACTTGTACATATCAACTCCATTTTGCAATGAATTATCATTCAATTTGATATTTCTAGTCTAAAATCCGCTTAGGGATCACAAGGAAAAAATGCTTCAAAACATTTAAGTTGGAGTAAAAATATGTGGTTTCTATACTAAATGTTAAAAAATCTTTTTGAATTTTACCGGTAGTCAAGTTATTTTTGTTTTATTTCTGACAATTTTCCGCATTCAACAAGGTACATTTTATGAAAATTGATTAAAGAATAATAGAGATATATGCACGAGAATATGATTAAGTTTAATATGAATGACAAAAGGCCCCATATAATCCCAACTTCTCGTATTTGAAAAAGGTTCAAAACTTTCTGTTCGATATCTGAATGTTTTCATATTAGGAAAACTGCAAAATTTGTATGATTTACAGCACAAAGCAGAAAATTATTAAAAATAGGGATATGGGGACAAAATGCCCCAGTACCATACTTTCCAGTATTTTTCGAGAAACGAAAATATCTCCATCCAAATACTGAATTTCTTTTATCATAAAAGGTGTTAATTGTAATTAATATTAGTGCAACTCAAAAGTTATAGCATTTTATATATTTTATGTCATATTTTACCATAGTATCAATGTCAAAAACATCAAGCAAAAAGTTTTGCATTGCAAAAAACACTCATTTTTTGAGAATTCAAAAAATGTGTTTTTTCCAATGACTATTTTTGCATCTTGCGCATTTTTTTGCATCTTGCGCAAATTTTGGTTAAACGCAGTTTTTTCACCACATTGGCACTTTAATATAGGGATTCCTCTTGAGAACCTTTTGACTGCACGGAGATCCATTTTGACCACTTTTTCCGTCATATTGAGAGAGTTCACACGGACCTGCGCAAAACATGTTTACGCCGCAATATTTGCCTTAGGTGTTAGTATAATTAATACAATATAAACAATGCACATTGAACTAAACGCACCTTAACGTCAATAGATAAGCCCTAACGGAAAAAAAGTTATAGCAATTCGAAAGTGATGCAATTTGATTCCGTGCACCCTTTAGTAACTATCAGTATGCCTTATCATTGCGCACTTGTTCCGGAAAACGCCACCGTCTTTCATTCCTATTTCCGATTCCTTCATTTCTGTTTCTGTTATCTAGGCCCGTTCTAAAATGACTCTCGATAGCTAAGATTTCCCTCCTCTCTTCATGTGCGTCGAATTAAAAAAAAAAGCGCTGCCACAACGATATTCGACTGTGAACGAAATAGCAAAGGTTCGCCCTAATAAGCCCTTCTTGATAACCAGTATTAAACAAACAAATGACATTACTAGCGACAACCATTTTTCGAAGGCGTATTGCGTGTAAGTACCTACAAAAGAAGTTGAGATTGTCGGCGTCGTTGCCGAGATGAGTTTGGTTTGTGCGAATCTTCTGAAGCAAGTGGTTGGCTTTCTTACTTCAGGCAATGAAGACTGGAAACGATTGTATTCAACATCAGTCACAGCTAACGTAATAAACGGCCAGCTCAAACTCAGGTCGTGTGACCTTGCCTGGGTCTGCTTTACCAGACTATCTCCTCGATGACAAAGGTTCATCTCTCTGTTCGTCGTTTTGTACCACAGGCCTCAATCGGATCAATGGTAAATAAGTGGGCCAAAAAGTGTTGGCGCCCTGTATGTTTAAAAAATCGAGTAACTGTTGAACATTCTGAATAGTATTTCACAAAAATCATTCTCTATTTATAAAACTACCAAACTAACAGCAGCGTTATTCTGAACATGAACGTGAGCAGTACAATGTTCCTGATGTGAAGAAACTGAAAAAAATGACTTCTAGTGACGTTTTGTTTCTTAACAAACATTTCACGTCACTATCAGGAGACCAAATCTGGTATCACTTGAAAGCAGATGATATTGTGTTGGCCCCCTGCAAAATAATACATTTTCCATGATTTTTGTTTACACTGAGCCTTCCAGATCCTGGGGACTCCGGCCTACGCTCAGTGTGCCCGTTTTTAAAAACGGTACTTCCTTGAATGGAGGAATCTTCTCCGATAGCGACTAAGCAAGCAGCAGTGGACGATACAACGTGCTCAGAGTTCGACATTAAACTAATTTCACCCAAAATTTCACCAGAAAATACTGTTATAGCAATTCGAAAGTGATACAATTTGATTCCGTACACCCTTTATATGCGCGAGATACACGCGTGACAGTTATCAAATTATAAGTTTGTTGAAAATTTCGAGTGGGTAGTTACCCACTCGGATATTTTCGTCTTTCGCCGGCCCTGGTTGCATATAATTGCATCTGTCATCGCCGATGCGCAACATTATCAGCAGCAGCACACATTTTCCAGCGAAAGGAGAGCGGTGACCTACCTAATCCCTACGTTACTTATTCACAAACATTAAACAAAAATTATCTAACCTATCTGCACGAACAAAACCGTTCACAAGCGCGAAAATGAGCAAAAAATTACAACTAAAGGTGAACGCTATCGAACAGCGGTGAGCATAATTTTATGCAAACAAATACACTCTACGGAGTGTATACACAAAAAATAGTATATTTCCACCCAGTGCTAAATTGTTACCTTGACGGGTTACAAATTGTAGTTTACAAGCTAACTTTTTCAGAAACATCCTAAGTCAAAGGACTGAGGCGGCGCTAAGGGGGGGGGGCGAAGGGGGCAACCGCCCCGGGCGCCAAAATCAGGGGGCGGCATTTCCTACTAATCAAATTTCTATTTAATATTTTAGTAATTCTTCAAGTTTCATTAATCACGATAAAAATAGAGTGCGGGTGAAACGCTTGAATTTATATTATTTTGGCGCCTGTTGACGATTCAGGAGGTACGGGATCAGGACGACGGACGTGATCGAACAAAATTATATAGGGTGTTGAGCCCATTTTCGCCATGTTTCTATTATCACCCTACCCATTTGAAGCCGTTGGTTAGAGCAGTGTCTGCCATCTTTGTTCAACGCATTGAGTCAAATGGTAGCGCAACAATAGGGGCACTCGATTCGAGTTTTCGTTACGCTCAAACACGAGAATTTCACTGTTTTCAGTGTAATTGTGTTATTATATTGGTTCTTAACAACGAAGCAAAGCTGTTGATATCATTTTTTCGCATTCCATTGATTGTAGGCTGTGAAATTAAAGAATTAGTAAGGCACCCTGCTTAGTATGGTGAAAATAGGCACTTTACCCTACATGTTGCTCAGTCTCAAAAGATTCTATTGAAATGAGTTTCCGGGCGCACTTGCAGTAGTGGGAGTATGCAGAGTAATTTGCTGGGATTAAACCAGGGAGCTCTATTATATACAGGGTGTTTGGTTCATGGTTTAGAATCTCTCGAGCGGTGATAGAGAATAATATTTGGGGAAAAATCGTTCTACACAAACTATCAAACCTCCACTGTTACAAAGTTATTGATTTTTTTTGTAAACAACTTGTTTGTTTTTAAATGTCTCTAATTCAAAAAGTATACTTTGTATTTTCAATCTTTTAATTCCGTGGGAAAAGCGTTTCCTTTCCTGTCAAATATCGGGTGCGTTGGTCCAGCATAGTCGATTGGTTGTCTTATAAGTGCTCTATAGAAGGTTAGGTTCGTGCGGTAGCGTACGTTATTCGACCGAAGGGTTTTTTTTTGAGTGAGTGGACGCGGCGATTAGCAAGGTGTAAACAAACTAACATTTTTTGTTCTCTGATTTCTAGATGGAAGGATATCCGAGATTTTAACAATGATAAGGCCGTTGGGGAGGGCGGAATCCCAGGTGAGTTTCTAAAAGTATGAAATGAGACCTGCTGTGTGGAGCAATCCGCTCCGTGATCGGGATGATCTGCGTAGATGAATCAATGCCTTCGGATTGGTTGAATGGCCTCATATGTCCTATCTTCAAGAAGGGCTACAAACTCGAACATGATATCTTCCGAGACATAACTCAATGTCGCCTACAAGGTACTCTCGTGTTCTGTTGAGAAGACTGCGCCTGTTGGCTGAATGCTTTGTCGGCGAATATCAAAGCGGGTTTCGAGAAGGACAATCAATGACGGACCAAATGTTTACTCAGCGACAATCAGTAAAACGAAATGAACTGTGACAGATAATTTCCCGACAAAACTGATTTAGCTGATTCGTATGACGCTGGATGGGATAAAATCAAGCGATACGAAGATCTGATGTGCAAAGGAACTGGACCATCATCACGAGATCTCACATGCGTCTTGGCTTCGCGATCGACATTGATATCATTGGTTGATCGCAGAGCAGTGGAGGAGGCATTGTTGCCCTTTAAAAGGGAAGCTGCAAGAATCGAACAGACTGTAAACTCTGACATGATAAAGTACATGGTAGCCGGAAGAAGACGTGGCAGTCGTGTTGGGTTCGAGGTGGAAATCGATGGGGTACAATACGGTACAACAAATTCATATGTCTTAGAACACTAGGGACATATGATAACGATGTTAGCCACGAAGGAAAAATGCATGTTGCTGCTGCGAATGTGGTTTACGTAGTAAGCCAAAGTCCCATAGCCTAAGGATGCGCGCAAAACTATCTCTATTCAAATCGCTGATACTCTCTGTTGCTCTGTATGACCATGAGGCATGGATGTTGAAGGAAGCAGACTATCGAGTTCTCGGTTTGCTTGAGAGAAGAATTCTGCGTTCAACACTCGGCAGCACAGTAGAAAATGGAGAATGGCACAGTTGCATGAACCGCAAACGGTACTAAGTATACAACAATGCTGGCATTGAAAGGCTGATAAAACAAGGCAGACTATAGTGAGCTGAGCTTGTAGTGGGGAATGACAAAAGAGAAACCAGCTAAAGTTATAATCAGCAGAGAACCTGGAAGAGGTCGTCGATTTCGAGGCAAACCCAACTATCGCGCTGGCGGTGCATTGAGGTGGATGTGCGTGCGGTGGGCATCCATGGATGCTGGGAACTGGCAGTCTGGAACGCTAAAGTACATCCAATTATGATTCAGATTATCCGGATTGTTCGGTCACTGGGTCACTATGACTATGACTATGGCAGAAGCATTTTGGCCACCCTTTCACCTTGGGTCGTTTGGGAGCATACATATGTAATTACAATTTGTCTGGCTAGATCCCGCTGGAGCAGTGCTGAAAGCAGTGATGTCCCTATCCTCTGTGCAGTAAAGAGAAAATCTTTCGTTCATATACACCACCGTATTTGATATGTGTAAGCGCATGTTGGTGGCAGAGGTAAATTTTCATACACCCAACACTGGAACGATCTAGAGTGTGGAGAAGAGCTCTTGAAATTCTCTGTGGCGCGCTCAAATAAATTCGCCACCGCGCGCGCCCCAGGGTCGCTGTGGTGTATTCACTGGCGTGTGATCTTTGGTTTGTTTTCGTCTTACAAGCGGCAGTGCGGGTGAGATCGATTTAGTTTGCACAAGTTGTTGCGTTGTGTTGTGTGGATGGTGGTGGCTTATTTCAAGCTTATATGATTTTCTACTGAAGATTTCATACAAGTTGCTTGGTAAAGCTAACGAGTTTATAGAGTGTTGTTACATTACCGTGGGAAACCTGAAGTATTCGAGCCTAGGGGCAAACAAGGAAAACGTTTTACGTATCAATATATCGGCTGGTATAAACAAAGTTTTATAATGATCTGTAGCATCAGATTACTCGTATAACAGATGTAAGACGGGATTTGTACATCCACATTAGGACCAGCCTATTTTTTGTTCAACTGAATAACTCAATGGTAAGTTAACTTATTTCGATTGCGAATTTGTCGACGCCAAAAAGTAAAGTGATCCATTACAAGTAATGTCCTGGTATTACACACGTTTTCGATTATTATCACACGCAGGCATTGTAATTCTCTCACACTCACGCGAGAAGAGGTTTATCCGATGTCCAACTTTTCCAAAATAAAGTCCACATAAAACAAGATAAATTTCACGAGAATTCACATTGTTACTTGTTTTTTTTCTGTAGCGCGTTATTAACAATAATAACGTGCCAATTTAGAAGCGCTTCTATTTGACCAGTACAGTGCTTTCAAGGGGTTACAGCACTGTAGATATTTTAAAACATTTATTTACTGGTGTTTAGGATGCTGAAAATGATATTCCAAAAAATGAATCGCGAAAACAATAAATAAATATTCAAATTTTTCGCAACGCCTCTTATGTATATCCCGAGTATACCGAAAACGTTAACCGTGTTTTTCTCGAAATAATTTTTTTGTAACTCGAACAAATGATTTTTGATCAGCCAAAAATTTTTACAGCATGTTCAAGATTACTTTCTCCAGCGATGTACGTGGGATTTAATTTTTTCATTGCATAATTTTTTAATAAGCAATTTTGTGTCGATTTTTAACACATTTTCAGCATTTTTCGACTAAAAAATGTGCCATTTCGCGAAAAATCAAGACACAGAAAAAATCTTACGTACGCCGCTTGCTGTCGTTCTAAGAAGTTTAAAAAGCTTTGGTTTTTGGCTCTGGATCAAAAGTTCCGGCCGTGGACCCCTTCCAAAAAAACTCCCCGACGGGAAAGTGCTGCACAACCGCCATCTTGTGATGAAATTACTCGAATAAATTATTTTTTTGCAATTCATTACTTATGTTATATATCTCATTAACCCTCCGGAAGTCACGCTTATGGCCCACAGAACGAGCAGCCGCTGATGCCGATTTCGCTAGATATTTAGAGCAGCGTGCACTGCCGGAAAGTTAAACAAGATCTCGATTCATCTCATTATTGCATCAAGATAAATTCCAGAAATATGCCTATTTTTCGTGCTCTATAGTGGTATAACCCCTCAATAATTAGTTCTGGAATCTTTTGACGGCATTTTTCTTCTGTGCCATCATTTAAATAAATTAGTTGGTTTTCTCTCGAATTTCAACGCGAGATAATAAGAGAGAGAATTAAAATTAAAACCTAACATGTTCGGGTACGAGTTTAGCAAAGAAGTTCAAAATGGCAAATCCACCATCTTTGCAGTACATACTAAATTGTTCTAAGGAACGTTTATCTGTTTACCGTGATTTTATAATTTGTAAAACTTATAATATTAAGTTTATGTATCAGAGGATGTTTATGACCTCACCGAATAAAAATCTTCTTGTGTAAACCTTGAAGTTATAGTTGATTTCGTGACGTGAGGATGTGCTTTTGTTTTCATTTCGATCCGAAAAAGGAATACGTTCTACGTTTATCCCAAAAATTAACGTAAACTTCGTATTCTATACATATATTAATCAATTCACCTGTAAGTATTCATACATACACTTCGAATCGAGTACACTTCCGTGATTTTTATTCTTAGTCCAATTAGGTGATTCAAATTTTCTGATAAACAGAAATATTGGATTTTATTCACGATGAAATAAGTTTTTATGGATATTTAGTAATATTATATCAGACAATACTAATTATCATCAACATATTCCATTTTCTTCTCAAAATTTATCAATTTCGAATGCTCTAGTAATGCTAACAAAGTAAGTACGTAATAGTTTAATAGTTCTGCACGGTGTGAGTCGCGTTTTAGTCATGCTTGGGTCAGTAAAAGCCAAATATTTTAGGCTTTTTTGGCTATTTTCGAGCGACGTAGCGATACAAAAAAATATTTCGTTCTAATTCTAATATAATTTTTTTGAAAATCTACACTTGTACTGCATTACAACGATAGCATTAGTTAGACTAACAATATAGTGCAATAAAAGCAGAATGTTGAAAGTTGTACTACGTGGCTTATGAACTGCCCTTGAATTTTAATTGCAAATATGGGAAATCGTTCAACGTATCTTTGGTATGTGTGCAAAGAACTAGAATATTTGAGTGAAAATTCTGCTAAAAAATCGATGAAAAGTTCTATGGGCGATGTCAATATATTAAACGAAAGCTTTTAATCCCAAAAATGATAATAAATAAATGAAATTGTTTATTAACCAATTTATGTATGTGAAACTTCTTGTACCATTACCACTACCATGTATCATTAATGCAGCCATTGCTAATTACGGTTCCTATGGGACACGCAACTATAGATACATTAGCTCAACTATATGTGCAAGGGAGCTCAAAATTCAACGCAATTTTTTTTCAACTGTTTTTTGAGCTAATTTCCAAGCTTGCAATTGGAACTTTTCATTGTTCCTAGCAGTGTTGGGAAAATCATTATCAATAAAAGTTTATTCCAGGTTCATTCGCGAATCTATCTTTCCCAGAACATTTCCAAACAAAAATCTGTGAAACCAAACATCGCATCCGAATGTATAATTCTTGAGACAAATATTCAATGATTCTTAGCATCGAAGTTCGCACGCGAACTTCTGCCTCAGTGAAACTCTTGAAAGAATGTTCGCCTAAAGCAACATCGAAAAAGAGACATTCGGAAGCGAAAACGCTTTTAGTGATGCTTTGCACATCACATTGAAAATATGATTGTATATGAAACTTTCATACTCGGTCATACAAACAACGGATTGTTAAGAACCGGCCTCCATACCAGAATTTGCCTTTTTCCATATGTATATTTTGACAACATACCATTCAAGCACCATTTTAATTCTTTCCCATTTTAATTCTGTCGATTGATGAAAAGTTTTTTTCACACTATGGCGGCTTCTGAAGAAAGCTTCGTTGATACTAAAGTAGCCTGACGCTTTATCCCTTGAGCTATCGCCGTAATATTGTAGAACGTAGTTTTTTATATCATGTTAATCTACAGGTTTTTGGAATCTTTGGAAATCCCTCGGAAATCCCTTGTTCGAATATCGTGCAAGATGTTTTCATAAGGCGAACTTTTTTCTATATTTTCGTTGTTATAAAAGTTCGCAAGCGATCTTTTCTTCTTCAATCCAATATTTTTTTTGCTTGAACCGAATAATGTTTCCAAACATCGGCACTCTTGAAGTTCACTGACGATTTTTTCCGTAGCGATATTTTATATCAGTGAACTTTTCATTAGAAAATCGGCGATGAAAAGATTCTGTTGTGAACATTGATATTTTGATATTTTCATAACACTGGTTCCTAGCACCTTTTTGATAAAACACTTCATTCAAGAAATTTATAATGAGGAATAATTTATCACACAAAAATCGCTTGTTTAAACTTGAGGAAACACCTTACTTGTTACTTGAAAATACGAAAATTCCATAGATATTGACAGAGATTCCGACAGATACTACCTAACTAATACTTTGTTTTGCTGTTGATATTACGTGCAATGCATCCATGCATTATAATTACGGTCTAAAATACTAACTGACGCAAAAATCTAGAATACGTATAATAAACATTGTTGCTGCTGACCCATTTATAACATCCTTTTATGGAACACAAGATTCATTGTTTATTTAAAATAAGCGTGAACACTAGTGGCCTTTTTTCTTGACCCCGAAACTGAGCCAATTTATTTCGCTCATTGACGCGCAGAATCCCCTTCCTAGCTCCCATGCTCTTGAAACATTCGCTTTCGCCTGCTGTTTAAACGATCTTCACGCAAAATAATAGACAAATGAACAAATGAATAACGGGCGTACGCTCAATTGTGATGCTGTATGTAAATTATTTATCACCACAAGCGTATACCTAATTTTACTGAATATGTCAAGCCTGTCGACGAAATCTAAGATTTTGTTTTAAACTTGTAGGATTAAGTTATAATAAAACTATTAATACTTATAATACGAGTTTGCATATCAGGTGCCACTGGTCATTATGAAACTCTCTATACGATGATACGTAAAAAGTTTTCCCAATTTGCTCCGAGGACCGAGTACTTTTAGTTTTGCAGGTAGTGTAACAATACTTCATAAACTCGTTCGCTTTACCAAGCAATTTGTATGAAATCTTCAGTAGAAAATCATATAAGCTTGAAATAAGCCACCACCATCCACACAACACAACGCAACAACCTGTGCAAATCAAATCAAACTCACCCGCACTGCCGCTTGTAAGACGAAAACAAACCAAAGATCACATGCCAGTGAATACACGCCAGCGAATACACCACAGCGCGCGCGGTTGTGGCTTTATCTGAGCGCGCCACAGAGAATTAAAAGAGCAAGAGAGCACGGTTATCTCGCACCCAACTACCTCAACACCAGCGCACAATTAAAATCGGTCTATACAGCTCCGAAAGAAAGAGCGTTCTGCTTTTTTCTGTGGTGTGTGATCATTGAATCCTCTGTGTAGGCATCACACTTACGCGCCAGTGCATCACTAGGGTGAAATGCCATCACTGGCTGAAAGGACAAGTTTCTATTAAGGGCATAACATAAACTTGTAGCACCGCGAAAGAAGAACCTATCTCATTTAAAACAGGTTTTACATGCTCCTTGAACCCCACAGTTTTGATGAAAAATTTGTTTTGGAGTGGAACGAAATCCAAAAAAGCCGGACATTAATATTAGCGACGAAACTATTACTTATAGTACTTCGATGTCGTCAGGAAGTTTTTTTTGAGCTATTTAATATGATGGTGGCAAATTGTAATTCAGATGAAAAACATAACTTTTTCATTTATTGCTGTAACGGTAGAATGTCTATGGAACGGTTGTAGAGGATCTTATTTTTAAAAACTCAGAATCAAAATGTCAAATGCTGCACGCTTACCTCACTCCTCACCTAGTTACTGCCAAAGACGAATCACCTTATAACTCTAAGCACCTTGGTTTTGAAAAGTTGTAGATGCTTCAACAAGCCAGATTTTTGCGGAGCATTCCAACTCGCTATCTCTTCTCTTTAAGGATTTATGTCGGATTTTTGGACTTTTTCACTCTAACTTTAAGGGGCCTATAAAACCTAAAGTTGCAGCTAATGTTTTTGCTTAACTATCATAGGCTAATTTATTGACGATACTGAATTTTTGAAAAAACAGTTCTTTCTGACAAGAACCAGCATTGGAGTTAACGTTTCCGACAGCTGCACTGTCGGTAATAATTCAACAGTTCACAGAGTCATCTGTGATGAACTGACATCATTATATGGTGCAATGGGAATGTAAAAGATGTAAAAAAATCAACAGCTGTAAAGTAAGCACTTCATTTTTCGACTTTTGCTCAGCTTTTCGGGATATTTGACCACTGTGCGCTAGGGAGAAAGTGGGACATTAATGTGCTGATGTATGTTATTTAAACATTAATTCATCGTACTAAAGCCTCACAACGTCCACTTTCTTCATGCCTTTGGAGTATTACAAATAACACGGTGCTATAGTGATTTTGTACTTTTCAAGGGACTTAGGCTGTAGATCTCATCAAATACAATACAAAATAATATTTGAAAATTACTGTATACCCTCAAAATCTTCATTTATGGCCAAAAATTTTCGTATTTTCCAACACATTCGCCGCTAAAAGATTTTCTACGAGGTTTTTAACCGATTTTCATTTTCTGTGTTCTGTAAAGAAGAAGAAAGAACCTTTCCAACGGTATGCTATGTTATAGGGTAAATGTACTATAATTCGCCCCCCTAAAACATTTGTTTGCGGAAAAACTTTAAATTTCAACAATTTTGAATTGCTCTAACTAATTTTATTTTATCATTCTCATCACGTATCATATAGTATCCAATAATCCTGTATAAAAGTGATTTAAAACATTAAATTAACGAAAAAATAACAATATTCTAAATCAAGATGTGTTTCAATTTTCGTCCCCCTAAATTTAATCTCTTGCTTTATTCTTCGCCCCCGTGCGCCCACGCACAATTTCACGACTTCTATCATGCTACAATATCACAGAATTGGTAATAGAGAAAAGATTAGACAAATCCAGATTATATTTTCAAAAACTAACTATCAAACAAATAATACGTTAACTTACAAACTCTTGTATTTATAGTCTTGTTATGTTGTGTTGTGTTGCGCAACGATCGAGAAGCACTCCAAATCCGTTCGTTCGCTAGCGTGTACGAATAGCACTGACCATAATCGCATATTTGTCCCGTTTTCTATAGGATTTCCTATCTTTATGGGACTGATTTGCGATCATGGGCAGAGCATGCCTAGCGCTCTTCATCGTTCGCGCCCGGGTGAAGCAAAATCTCGAGCGGGAATGCTCGCGAGAAACCCAAGCTTTCATCTAGTATGTAGGGCATATCCAGGAAGCTTGTCTCGCAAAGTCTCGTGTGCTTTGTTATCTCGCAAGCGAGAAGTGCGTTGAAGAGCACACGCGAGTGTGGATGCACGAAGAGCATGGACTACTAATGGCATATTCATTTTTGACACCGGTGTAGTCGGTGCTACACTCATTCAAACTTGGGTGTAATCAGTCTATCTCTTTCTTTGCACTACACCGGTGTAGCACCAAGAAAAAAGCGAAAACGCCATAAGAGTGTTCTTGATATTTCGCGCGAACAAGGAAGGCGATGCACAGTGGTCCAAAACGCGAAAAACGTGATCGTTTTGAATAACTTCGAAATGGTTAGTTATAGCGATTTACTATCTTGGGAAGAATTTATGACAATGAGACGCCCCATCTTTATAAGTCAAAAGTTTGATGATTAATCCTCCTATAAGTGAGATTCAAAATTTATTTCTCATATAATTAGAGATAGCGAATTGGTGTATTCTGCAAAGTTGTAGTAAATTCTTCTACAAGAAACTTTACTGAAGGTAGTAATAGTCTATCTTTAATATTCTTTGAGATATTGAGCATTATTAGAGGAAACACCGAAAATATCAATTTTTTTATTATAACTTCTTTCCAAGATTTTTTGGAAGTTCAAAATGTTCTACAAAACTATCACAATTGATGAAATACAAAATTTCGGTGAAGGAAGCAACTTAATATGTTGAGCAGATTCTGAGATATTCACGATTTTTAGTCGAAAAATGGCCTACTTTGTACTCAAATAATTCATGAACGGGCAAAAACGGGCAAACCACTCTATATGTATTTGAAAGTACAAGAAAGATTCTGCAAGATTCTGTATGAATCACTTGTATCCGGTTGTATCCATGGCTCTGGTAGCTGGATTTAAAGAATATCATTTATTAGTCTAAAATATTGATACGAAACATATTCGGTAAAACTGTTGAGATAAAGTGGTGGTACCTTCGGCAAAGTGTCGGGGAATATTCTTCTTAGAAACATTGCCGAAGACACCAGTTTGCCACCTTTACTAGTTTCTTAGATATGGTGCAATATTTATGAAAAGCCTACTAAAAGCGATTCATTCGGTAATCGCGCACGCTTTGATTACTTGTTTAGCATTGTCACTGTATAGCGTTACGTCAGTTGTTGTTTATTGGATCGAATGATTTGTATTTGCAGTAATCGCGATGGTGGATAATAAACAAATTTTTAAAAGGCTTTCTTTCATATAACAATACAAATTCAACTGTCAAGTCGTTCATAGCAAACGTAAACGGTTTGCTTATATTAATGTTACAAGCCCTGGTACTACATTCTATTGTGGAACTTGACCTTCTGTGTTGACGAACTTTGCAAACGATTTCAGAGCTAATACACAACCTACTTATACTTAAAATCGTTCTTTGTTAGGATTCGACTATATGGCTCATAAGACAACGCATTACTCTCTGTACCACCGAACAATGCACTGTATCTAAAAACAAGTCAAGACAGAAAGCTGCTGTCTTCGACAATGTCTCTTGTGAGAACATTCCACATAGAATGCCGAACATAGTCCCACTCTTCAGTTCACCGAATATGTAACGCTATACAGTGACAATGCTAAACAAGTAATCAAAGCATGCGCGATTACCGAATGAATCGCTTTTAGTAGGCTTTCCATAAATATTGCACCATATCTAAGAAACTAGTAAAGGTGGCAAACTGATGTCTTCGGCAATGTTTCTAAGAAGAATATTCCCCGACACTTTGCCGAAGGTACCACCACTTTATCTCAACAGTTTTACCGAATATGTTTCGTATCAATATTTTAGACTAATAAATTATATTCTTTAAATCCAGCTACCAGAGCCATGGATACAACCGGATACAAGTGATTCATACAGAATCTTGCAGAATCTTTCTTGTACTTTCAAATACATATAGAGTGGTTTGCCCGTTTTTGCCCGTTCATGAATTATTTGAGTGCAAAGTAGGCCATTTTTCGACTAAAAATCGTGAATATCTCAGAATCTGCTCAACATATTAAGTTGCTTCCTTCACCGAAATTTTGTATTTCATCAATTGTGATAGTTTTGTAGAACATTTTGAACTTCCAAAAAATCTTGGAAAGAAGTTATAATGAAAAAATTGATTTTTTCGGTATTTCCTCTAATAATGCTTTATATCTCAAAGAATATTAAAGATAGACTATTACTACCTGCAGTAAAGTTTCTTGTAGAAGAATTTACTACAACTTTGCAGAATACACTAATTCGCTATCTCTAATTATATGAGAAATAAATTTTGAATCTCACTTATAGGAGGATTAATCATCAAACTTTTGACTTATAAAGATGGAGCGTCTCATTGTCATAAATTCTTCCGAAGATAGTAAATCGCTATAACTAACCATTTCGAAGTTATTCAAAACGATCACGTTTTTCGCGTTTTGGACCACTGTGCGATGTACGCGACAACTAATGAGAATAGCAACGTGCAAAAACGAACAAACCATTCGATAACTAAATAGCATTACTAGAAAAATACTCTAAATGCTAGAAAAATCAAGACACCCCATGGCTTCTCACTACATTTTCGTAACTGCACAGGATTAAAAATTTATTTGCTTCCGGTTTTGCAGCAGATGCATAAATTAATATGTCAAGCATATGTTTTAAAAATCATTTTGGAATTATCAACTGATATTCTTTATGTAAATCATGAATGAAACAGATATATTTTTTGGTAGCTGACTTGGAGCAAGAATTTCAATTTCTTTCAAATATTTCGAATATGCCCAAAATGACTACAGATGCTCACTTAAATTAAAAGGATATACAGTAGATACAAAAATCGAAACAATAACTATTCTTTTGTCTTTCTTATCGTTATACACAAAACTACTCCATGTGCAATGGAATACCCAATACACTTGAGACAATTATACGTAGAGCGGCAGTATAAGTTCTTATGAATGCTTTTCCAAATTATTATAAATTTCCAAGCAGTAGAACCAACATTATAGCGTATTTCACTATTCCCTAATGAGGACCCGGGTATATACTAGAAACTTTGCATGTGATTATCTCGAAATAATGTTTTTCCAAAAACGCCTTTGCTGTGACTATGATTGCCGAAAATGTTTTCAACCGATGCCAAATTTCTTTTTTTAAATTGTTTGTAATTTAACTGTCGTGTCCTTGAATGATTCCATTTTTTCGTCAAAATTTTCATATCAATGTTATGAATTTCTTAAAAAAAATCTCAGTGATAATAGAAAAATAGTGAATTTTTTGAAAAAATCGTCCCCGTTCGCAAAAATAAAAAAATTACAATGCATAGTTCAAGGACACCACCAGTGCCTGTACTTATGATTTTTTTTGTTTTTATGTTTTCAATTAAGCTGTTATACAGCAATCGTAGTCACGGCAAATCTCTTAGAGAAAACGCGCTTTTGTGGAAATGGTTATAACTTCGACAATTAGGGTGGATGTACCAATAGTCGCATACTCAAAGAAAACATTTGCTAAAAATCGATGAATAGACCTTTGGGCAATGTTAATACATTAAACGAAAGGTTTCAATCCCTACTATATAGGAAAAATATAAAGATTGTTTAATAACCAATTTATGTATTCAAAACCGCTTGTACCACTATAGGAACACATGTACCAATAGTGGTGCAATCGCTAAATTCTGGTCCTATTGTTGTCTTATGGGACTCACAACTATAGGTACACTATGTCAACTACAGGTGCAAGGGAGCACCTATTCAAAATTCAAAGAACATCAATTTTTTAAAAGTTTTTTGAGCAAATTTCAAGGATACCAGTTTTATTGTGCGATTTTAGTGCGATGAATCGATAAAAAAAATTGTTGATGGTTGGTACCTTAGTTAGGCGTATAACCCACTACTGAAACTATTGGTGCATCTCAACTATAGGAGCACCCACCCTATTAATATTTATTCATGTTCACAAGTGGGTTTTGCAAAATAGACATTGTACTACGCTAGACGTATAATAAGTATTTGATATAAATATGGCTACATACCTTCATAAAATTTCAAATTTTTCCCTTTTGTCCTGCACCTCAATATATAAAACCGCTTAATCACAGACAGAAACTACGTTGTATTTGTTTTCATTAAGGCTTTCCAAACGAATTAATTTTTGGCTTGTTTCTCTATAAACTATTAAAAAATGAATGGAGAGGTTGTATTTTGATAGGTTTTGTCTTCCTTACAGAGAAAGCCTAGAAACCTGCTCGGTGCTGTTTAGAATCCGCATATCATGAATATACATTCGTAAAACATCAAACATTACGTTTGTAAAAGGTTTTCTAATTATTATTGATATAGTTTAATTGAATTGTTAATAACATATTTTAGAAATCGAAAACAACTGCGCTGGATTCAAAGATAGATTGCAGAATCTGATTATCTTCACTGCAACTGAATAGAGAGAGAGAAGTCTTGGGGCGCTCTTATTTTTCCAGTATATAAAAACCTGTTTTAATTCACCTAGAGGTGCAATTGGGCCTTTCTCATTTCTCCAAACTATGATTTAATAGCTGGTTCGTACAATATAACTTTATGGAAATGTCTTTCATTCTTATTACACTTGGTAAGTATATATAAGAGCACCTTTTTGCATTCATCGCGGTATCGGTTTGAATCGGAGTTTTCTATGTGATCGACCTCCACAACCCGTAACTCCGGTGCTGGAAGTCGGATGGAGATGGAATTTAATATCAGTTTCTGGGGACGCAACACCTTTCATTTGAGACTAAGTTGAGCAAATCTAGCCATTTTCGAGAAACCAATATAACCGTTATTCTGACTTTGGATGCTTCCGGATCCGTCGATGGTGGCCAGTGTGGCCAAAGAGACTTTGAATGACTGTTGGGGACCTAGATCTACAAATTCAACAATTGTGTTTACATTTTGGAAAAAAATCACCTTTTTACATTCATCGCAGAATTCGTTAGAATCGGGATTTGCTGCGTGATCGTACGTATCATCCTGTAATTCAGGAACCAGAACTCGGATCCACACAAAATTCAACAGCAGCTGATGGACCTTTCATTTAAAATTAAGTTTGTCAAAATCGGTTCAGAAAATTCCGAGAAACCGATTTGGAAAAATCAACAAATTTTGTTTTGTAACCATACTCTTCAACTCGTAATTCGGAACAAGATGTCGGTTGAAAATGAAATTCAATAGCAACCTATGGGAATATTATACCTTTCATTTGAATCTTAGTTTGTAAAAATCGGTTCAGCCATCTCCGAGTAACCGATGTGGACATTTTGTTAACAAATCCGCACATACACACACATACATACACACATACACATACACACATACATACATACACACATACATACACACAGATATTTTGCGATCTCGGCGAACTGAGTCGAATGTTATATGAGACTCGGCCCTCCGGGCCTCGGTTAGAAAGTCGGTTTTTGGAGCAATTGCATAACCTTTCTATATAAGAAAGGCAAAAGAATAATATTTAATTAGCTTAATAAGCATGAGTTCAATGTTATCTTCATGTGATTATAATTTGCAAAGGTTGGTGGAATGCGTTTGAACGTGTAGGGAATGGGGGTTTAGTAGAGTGGGTGTGGAGGATGCGTCACAAATCCTTCATCTTATTTCGGTATACGGGGTGGATGAAGGAAATCTGGGCGTGAGGGTGATCCAAGAAGAGGGGAGTGATGAAGGAGGGAGGTGTAAGGGCAAGGTGGGGAGGGGGGAAGGGGCGGCTACGCAATACTCAACTGCATATTTTGCCTTCCATTTGAGACTTGGTTTGAGAAAATCGGTTCAGTCATCACCGATGAACCGATGTGACTTTATTTGTGGAATATGCCCGGAATTCCGGACTTCCGGAATCGTCGATAGTGGACAATATATTCAAAGAATGTTTGATTGGCAATCAGTGTTCTAGTTCTACGATTAGAAGTAATTTGGTGACCATTTCAATAGTTTTTAGCCTCTGAGGTATTACGATTGTACCGATTTATATGGGAAATTCCAGTGTATCCTTACTAACAACCCTGTAACTCCGGAAGCAAGAGTCAGAACCGAATGAAATTCAGCAGCAGTCAATGGCATTACTGTATCTTTCATTTGAAATTAAGTTCGTAAAAATCGGTAGAGAATTCGTTGTGGAATGGGTGTGATATTAGCTTAGGAACTTGGCGGGTTCCCCGAGGGCGTCATGAACCGTCATAGGTGGCCAATGTGGTCAAAGCTGCTTTGATTGATCATTAGTGATCCAGACCCGCAAACTAGAGTAATGTTACATCAATTTTAATATGTTTTACATAATTTGAACATTATGGTGGTACCAGTTTATATGGGAATTTGCTGTGTGACCGCACTCTTCAACCCGTAACTCCGGAACCGGAAGTCGGATCAACTAAAAATTCAATAGCAGCTTATGGGAGCGTTATACCTTTCAGATGAAACTAAGTTTGCGAAAATCGGTTCAGCCATCTCTGAGAAAATTGTGTGAGTTTAAATGACACACACACACATACACACACACATACATACACACACAGACATTTGCCGATATCGACGAACTGAATCGAATGGTGTATGATACTCGGCCCTCCGGGCCTCGGTTAAAAAGTCGATTTTTACAGTGATTGCATAGCCTTTCTTTATATGAGAAAGGCAAAAAGGTACTTTCGTTTAGTTACCAAGTAGTTTATCCGTTTTTACTCGGTTTAGAGATGTTGACCTTAGAAATAGTGAATAGCTCTGTAAATAGCGGAAAGCGAAGCGAAAACAGGTTATGGTATTTTAGAAAATTGTCTATTTCAGCCGTCTATATTACTTTCTAGAACATCAGAAATCGCTTGAAGCTCCATAATAGAAGTTATGGTGAAAAAATTGTTTTTGAGGGGCCTTTCACAAACAACGCCCTGTATCTCGAAAACCAAGAGTTTCCGAAAGAAATCTTCCTGGTAAGTTTTTCTACAACTTAATTGAAGTGAGTATTTTTCTATCTGAATTATTGAAGAAAATAAATTTGGTAACTAACTATTATGGGGATTAGTCAACGATCCGATGCGATTGAAAGAAAGAGCGTTTTATTTCAAGAAATTTCCTCAAAGACATCACATAACTAAAATCAATAGTGTACTTTGTGACCACTGTGGAACGGGGCGAAGATAGAGGCGGTGGTCAGCTATTTTCGTCCGCGTCCCTTATCACCTATTTTTATAAAGTGATTCATCAGCAGTGCTATCTTTGAAAATGAACCACCTTGGTTATGCAACTAATTTTTCCGGTCTTTTTTAAATGCAAATCATTAAGCAATCTTCATTTCGTTATATTCTGAATTGCACGTATTTTGTCGTATGTAATTTTAAATGTACTTTCATTTGATGGCATTGTAAGGGAACACGTATCCGCCGGTTGATGCTAATCGAGCTGACATTTCTTTAGACTGAGCAAACTAAGTTATTTGTTTATTTAGTGTTTATTTGACCAACTAGGTAACGAATCCACTGGGTCTTTAATGCGTGTGGGAACTACGCATGGTCTTGTCTGAGTGTATGACTTTTGAATTATGTATGAGGGTGGAGAATTGACAATTCGCAAGATCAATTCAAATCCAATTACCAATTTGCGGCAATCATTTCAACATAAAAAACAAATTTTTATAGTCATATATAATGGTTTACTTTTAGTCCATTAACTCATCAGTTAATTATACTGAGCTGAGAATAAGTACGTACTATTTGGAAACGGGGGGTGTTTGATTCGTGCATCATTAATATCGTTTAGGAACGCAGCATTTACTCGAACGAGGTGGAAAATTTCAAGTTACGGGATCACAATATGCTTAAGGACGATTTATAAATTCTGCCACGCTATTAGGAGGAAGAGATATGACTAATTGTGACATGAATGGGAGGGAAGCACGTCATGTGCTTTGACGCAATCGGCCGTTTTACGCACGATTGCGCCATGTATATAGGAAATTCCATGGAACATGAACACTTTTGCAAGTAGCGGCATTAATGTGCTACTACAAAATGAAGGAAAAACTAAAATCATTTGATTCGTATTAGACCAAGGATAAAAATAACGTGGTAATATGACAGAGACTTAGTTAGTGTTGGGTAATCTTTGCGTGACATAATTTATGAATGTTCCACAATACCACTTTTAAACTCATTGTTTGCGGTCCATTTTACATTGTCGACAACACTCCCGACAGCCGGCTGTTCGGAGTTCAAGTTGTTTTCGATGAAAAAATTTCGATAGACGATTACCCAGAGTTTAAACGCCTAGAACATTTACGTATCCTTCAGTCAATAAACTATTCAAACATCTTATGCACGAAAGTATATTCTCAGTCGCATCGCTTGCTTGAAGCGAATCCTGACTAACAACCCACCCACTACCCAATCCGTGGTACTTATGGGAGTGTCACTGAGTCGGGGCCTTCCGTTAAGTAAGTACCACATCAACACTTCCTTTCTCATCCCAAGTTACGGTAAAGATGGTCGTGGCCCGCAATGGTGGCTCTCAGGCGAAATTCTCGCTTGGACTGGATCAATTGTTATTCCCAAACAATGCTCCTCAAGTAGTCTGGCTGGAAATGAGAGTCATCAGTCTGCAATCTACGAAGTATACCGTGCTTACGCAACGCAACGCAACGCAACGCAACTGTGGAACGGGGCGAAGATAGAAACCCATACGAAGAAAAGAACGCTATATGGGATTTCGCCAGGGGCGAAGATTAGAATTGAGTTTCATCTTGCGTTAATTTTCGCCACTTTTTAAAATTGTTCAAACTTAATTACAGAAAGATAATAATCGCGGATGTGCGTTGACATGCATTCCTGCAATGCTCAAAAACATTACTATTGAATATTCCAACGCTTACTCACAAAATTTATATAACTTTCCCCGCGATAAAAAATTGTCACCATTTTTAGTTTTCAGGAAAATAAGTGCTCTACAGGTACTACTTTTTTTTCGATTAAAAATACGTTATGAAATATTTTTGTTGAAAATAGGGCAGTTTTCACATTTTATTCGACTTAGTTTGTTTTTCAGTAATAGTCGAAAGCGGAGTTCCAGATCGTAAAGCAGATAGAATTATTTGTAATTGTTCTACAAGGGGGGCGAAAATTAGGGAGGGGGCGAAGAATGATACTTCTACCCTATTCTTTTGTTTAAAATACTCTGCGGCTTGGGGACAACAATTTGTAAACAACCAATATTTTGGGATTTTTTCATGAAAATTCTGAAAATTACTCAACATTTTCATTTTATTTAAAATTTAGAGAGATTTCATTCTGCATCTAACGACCTGTATATCTTCAAATTCGGCTGAGAACTTCAAACTTTAACTTTAAAGTTTACACACATGCTATACGTAATCGAGCAAATCGATTTTTTGGAAATTTTATTTGAAACCGTCCCTTTAAAAGTTTTTCAACCGATTGTGATTAAAAATACTTCATAACACTTTTTAACAAAAAGAACCTAACATAGCACACCGTTGAAAAGATCATTTCTTCCTCGTTAGAGAATACTCGAAAAATTTAAAGTTGGTTGAAAAATGACTGCGAAACTAATGCTTTAGACCTGAAAAGTTTTTTTGCTGTGCATCAAGATTTTGAAGATATATTAATTTGATCAAATGTAGGTTTGTATTGTATTTGACCTATGCTACAACCTTTACTGGATCACTTGAAAAGTACATTTTTTTTATTTTTTTTATTTGTTCGCCAGCTTCTACCTCGTGCCTCAGCTTTGTAAGTAATTGTTTGTCACAAATTACTTCAGTTTTACGAATAATACTTATATATGCTAGTGCTCAAATGAAATTTAATAGTCTCGATAATTACCTTTATAAGCTAGCCTCAACCAAAACTTTTAATTATTGATTGAAGTTATTGTTTATAAACAAAATGGGTTTGATAAGAGTTAAAGATAAATTTTGTTTCTCTGGACGTTTAGCTAGAGAATTTATAAAAGAAAATATTGATCGCCAGTAACTCACAAAAATAATAGTTTAAAATGATTTGTCTAATTATTTGATCAGTTTTTTTAAATATGTAATATTTCATAGAAAGTGTACCAGTAGTTATAAATCAAATTAAGAACGGCTGCCTTGTTTTGTCAGTCTCTCCTTGCTCAAACAGGGATATTTTAGGAACCAATTATTGCCATAATTAAAGGACATTTTTGTGTAGACCTTTTCTAATACTTTTATCATATTAGTTTCATATGAAAAGATGGAAAAAATCGAACTCTTGAAAATTGAAAAGAGGGGCGGCAAATTTAATTTTTGGCCCGAGCGGCAAAACACCTCGCGCCGCTACTGTTAACGGAGAATAATAATTATAACATGAAAACCGATGGAGCTATGATTTTGATATGTGTAAAAATGTTACTTGAAAAATATTTTTCTACAACTTTGCTGAAGTAAGAACCACTTTGTTCAAAAAATAATTTTTCGAAAAGAATGCTGGAGAGGACCATCCTAGTTACATTTTGCTTCAAAAGAAGGCTTATTTAATTTTCAAAAATATTCTCTCAGACATAATAGGTTTGTTCCAGTACCAGGAGAAACTGGAAGTACTCCGGAGAAAATCGTTCCTGTACTCTCGTCTTCTCTTTTTTCTTCTTCTGGTAGCAAACCGGAGTAAAAAGGAGCAAGTATTTTTTACTTCTGTTTAGTCCGGAGTGACTTCCGTGTACTGGAACAAACTTAATTTCTCTATAATTTTGGTTTGGGAGTTATTGATTTTTGTACCGAAAAACCGCCCTCGTACCCGATAGTGCGCCAGTTCCCAATCATAAATACATAACAGAAACATTTCAAAACCATATCTCGCATTGTTACTTGTTATAAATTTCGGTTATCTACTAACGAAACCTAATTTATAACACAATTTGTTACAAAAATTGTGTTCTGTTATAATCTTGTTATTTCATTTTGATCGGGCTACTACCGCTGAAGGTAATGATATGCTGTTTGATCGATAGATTGAGCAAATACCGAAGGTTTGAATGAATCGCTAATAACTGAACATTATAGGTACTTTTTCGTTACCGTTCCAATAGGAATAGAACGAGTACTTCAATTCCAACGACGCGGCGATAAAATACCGGTAGTTAATTTGAATTTGCAAATTTAAGCCTTTTATTAATGCGTGCATGAGTAAGTCCAGGTCGGGCCGTAGTTATGTACATCTGGAAGCTAAATAGTAATATTTTTGCTCTGGGACACATAAGCGTAAAACCTTGAATGCGCAGTACTTTATTAGCTTCTTAATATAGTTCGGTAGCGTAGTTTTCCAGTAGCACTCAGTTAATACAACTCGTTTGAAAGATTCAGTGAACAAGTTATTCCGCAGAACATGTCAGATCACAGTTTCACTAATGATTATTTAGAAAACAATCGCCCAAATGGACTCAATACTCCGATGGGATTGTTTTTTCGCGGAAAAACGGTTTTTCTTACCGGTGGGACCGGCTTTTTGGGTAAATTGTTTATCGAAAAATTGTTACGGTGCGATGTGCGTGAAATAATTCTGCTGATTCGTAATAAACGGGACCGAACTCCGCGGGAGCGGCTGCGGAAACAGTTGGAACGAGAAGCCGTAAGTTAAAAGCCCCATCGAACCGTTCATCCTTTGGTAACCGCAAACATTCTCTTCCGGTTCCGTGTGTAGATTTATGTCAGCTACGCGAAAGACCCAGACTATTATTGGGACCGACTGCGAATCGTGGAGGGTGCACTGCAGCACAGCGAACTCGGTCTCGCCGAGAAGGATCTCGACTATCTGCGAAACAACGTAGATATTGTGATTCACTCGGCCGCGGACGTGCGGTTTGAAGTTTCCCTCAAAACCTCCATCAAAACGAACGTTTTCGGTGCTAATGAACTGCTCCAAATCGCACTGGGAATGAAAAAATTGGTCTCCTTTCTGTACATATCAACCGCTTACTCCAACTGCATCCGTGATGTGGTAGAAGAAAAGTTCTACGATATGGGGGTGGATCCGATGATGTTGATTCGACTGGTGGATATGGCAGACGAGCACGAGTTGAATGCACTGACGAAGAAGATCACCCAACCCTGGCCAAATACGTACACCTTTGCCAAGGCACTGGCGGAAAGTGTGCTCCGTAGCTACTGTGAACGATTGCCGGTGGCAGTGATAAGGCCGTCTATTAGTGAGTGGGGGAAAGGAAGTGATATTAGCACGATGGCCGTACCGGGGTTGAAACCTACTCGGTATAGGTCAATTGGGAACTTATGTTTGAACAGATCATCATCATTATCGTGGTCGTACAATCCGGGTACGAATCATGACCGAATAGATTTTAGATATTCGGGGTACTCGACCTTGAGCCGTTCTTCTTCAGTCTTCGTGAACGGTCGTCGCACGCGCACCTTCCTCGATTGCACACAACTTGAGAGTGTGGAATGTGACCTCCTGAAGACGACGATCTCTTCCATGTTCTTTGCTTAACACAACTGCTGCCGATCTTTCTTCTGACGTGTTCGCACTACATGTCCGTTTTTCAGCCTTCCTAGGGAGCAACAGGGAGTATCAGCGATTTGTATAGCGAAAGTTTTGTGCCCACGGTACGGGATTTTAGCTTATATTGTGAACCAAAGAAATTTGTAAACCGCGACATGTTTTTTTCCTCGCGACTATCATCGTTTTCACATATCGATAGTGTTCCACGACATATAAATTCGTCAACAACCTTGAACCGTACCCCATTGATTTCCTCAAAGCTAATACCGCTCAGGCTCGCCCTCTGCCAGCTACCATATACTTTGTTTTGTCAATCCGATTCTCACAACCTCCCGTTTTAAAATGTCTCTTTCATTGCTTTGCGATCAACGTCAATGATGTCGATGTTGTCCGCGTAGCCAAGAAACATCCCGTGATGATGGTTCCGTTTCTTTGCACAGTTTCGAGCACTATATTGAACGATAGGCTAGTGGGCGTCGATCACTCCGCTTTAATCCATCAAACGTCACAAACTAGCACGTTGTCTGTCCCGTAATTTGGCGTTTGACCTTATCTGCCACAGTTTATTTCGTATGACTGAATCGTACGCTGCCTTTAAATCTACAAAAAGAGATGAATCCGCAAGTTGTATTCCCGAAATGTATTCGGAATTTGTCGCATCATGAGCATTTATTTCTTCCTTGATCGTCCTTCTCGAAAGTTGGTTTGGTATTCGCCAACAATGGATTTCATTCTGCTAAACAGAACACGAGAGAGTAGCTTACAGGCATCATTGAGGATAGTTATGCCTCGAGTTTGAGACCCTTGGTAAAGCCAGCACTTCGTTGACATCAATGCGATTTTATTTTGATACTGGCTTTTAGTATGTTCTTTGCTCAGTTGTAATTTCATACATTTTCATATATTTTCAGTTATAGGAACCGTGCGGGATCCGATAGAAGGTTGGGCTGACAATCTGTATGCCCTGAATGGTGCTATCGTCGGATTCGGCTGTGGTGTTCTGCGTGTTGTGCAAGTTTACGAACACTGCCACTTCGACATCATTCCGGCCGATTTGGTTGTAAATTCCAGCTTAGCCATCGTATGGTACACCACGGAGCATAAAAATCGAAATACGACATCGACAGAAAACGTGTTCAACTGTACGTGTCGATCCGATAACCCGATTACATTTACTGATGGTGTTAGGTACGCAATGAGCCACAGGAACGATTTCCCACCTGTGAAAACCCTGTGGTACCCATCAGTTACCATGACAGCTTCAGCTACTGTTAACTATATCCTGCAATTATTGTATCACGTCTTGCCTGCAATGATCCTGGACCTGCTGGCCAGATTGAAGGGGATGGAACCGAGGTGAGGTTCTGCAGTGAAACACCGCTTGCAGACCGATTTAATTTTCTGGTGTTGTATTTTTAGAGTTTTGTTCCTGTACCGCAAAGCGCGGCAATTTAGCGATGTGCTTACGTTCTTCTGCCTCCACGAGTGGATTTTCCACAATGACAAAATGCGTATGGTTCACGACAGCATGTCCCAGCAAGATAGGGACTTTTTCCCAGCAAACGTAAAGAACCTGAAATGGGGTGATTTCTTTCGCACTTATGTTCTTGGCGTGCGGAAATATATCATCCGGGAGAGTCTCGACAATCTGGAACAAGCCAAGAAGAAGTTTTTCAAGCTTAAAATAGCTCACGGTTTGCTGATTGGATGTTTGTACTTTGGTTTGTTGGTAATAGTTTACCTTTTCTTCAGGGGATTATTAGCAAGGTGTGGAATCGAACAGATTGTAATAAAATTTTAATTTTTTAAGAATACTCGAATTAATAAAATGGTTTTAATCCGCCGTGCCGTGTGATTAGACTTCACTTCATGTACTTATTAGTAGCACATGCACTTCTATAATTTTGTAGCCACTATTAAAAATGTCAAGATTTTTCAATGTATGTATGTATGTATGTATGTAGCTAGGTAACTATCATCCTAGCTTGAGTCTTGATCTGCATGCGGTTCCACTTGCTCCAGTATGCTCAAATTTATTTAAAGTTATGACCAGCTAAAACGCGTACATGTAATAAGGACTCACAATGGTGGAACAAAAGCCTAGAAAAGCCCAGGAAAGTTTCGTTTTTAAACACGTCACTGACTATGAAATCAAATAAGGGATGCCTTCAAGGCGGAGTTCTATCACCCTTATTGTGGTCATTATTTGTAGACGAGCTATTGAAATCATTAACTTAAATGGGATACGAAGTGATTGGATTTGCAGATCATGCTGTAATACTCGTAAGGAGAAAATGTGTAACAAGTGGTTTAGTTTCGTCCAAGACTGTTGACGCGTATCGTAATTTGTGTAGATATATGTGTAGTGAGTGTCAAGGAAATAAATGTAAGATCTGACGGTAAATAGCCCACCCAACACCCACATAGCACGCAGCCATCCATCACATGCAGCAGCTTCCACCAGCCACCACTGCACTGGTAGCACATATCGAAGGAAATAGGCGGCCATGGAGGGTGGCGGTAACCACACACCTAATGGGACATAATGGGGCGGAATATGTGGACGACGGAGGGGTCAACGGTCGAGGTTCGAGGTGAACGACCATGACTAAGAACTCCATTAGCTTGGTAACCACCTAGCAAAGCGGTACGAGAAGTTAAAGTTTTGAGTTAATGATAGAATTGAAAGTGATTAAGATTTGGAAAATTACAAGCAAACTCCTAGAAAGTGAGTGACGAAGGAAGGAGTAAGTGAATACAAAGACAACCAGGTAATGACCCTTCCAAGCAGAACCTCTCGAACATAATCGACCGTACCCACTGTAAAAATTAATGTACAACCCCAACTGTACCCACAGGACCCCTTCGGTTTACCCTTGGAAATCTCCGGAGTGTGCTAGTGTCAGACCCGCAAACCGCTATAAAACGCGCGGTATAATTGCGACCGCCATCGCGGAGACAACGCCGACGCCATTCCAATCGGCAACCTTAAAGCTGCCTTGATTCGTTACCACCTCCAGGCCAGCACAGAAGGGGTTACCGAGGTCCTTCTACAGGCAAACAGACGTCGTTTACCAGTCGCCAAGACCCCGTAGCCGCCAGCGAGTTACGAGGAAACCGGCCATCAACGAGTACGCCGACGAGATGCAGTAGCAGAATCAGGACCCCAACAACAGCTGTGCCATCGGCACCCGAGGTAGGAGTAACCTAAGAAAGTGAGTGGGAAAAGTGCGCAACAGAAAATAATAAAAAGTGACATCGATATCCGGATAAAGTGGGTTTTACTCGAAGGTCAACAAGTGTTTTCTTGGCAATAGTTCGCGATCGCAAGTCTTCCCTGAGAAGTGTAGAGGGGGGCCTCATAAGTACTGGGAGTAACGACCCCGCCAGTTACAAATGCGACTATGATATCTCAAAAAGAATTTAATCTGCGCTGAACTTTACTTCGAAGTGGTGTAAAAAGGAGGGCCTGAACATAAATCCCTCCAAAACAATCATAATCCCATTTACACGAAAAAGTAATTGAAATGTCCTCTGAGGTAAAGTATCTGGGATTGATATTAAATAAAAAGAACTGAACTGCGCACATTGAGCAGCTTATAAGCAAGAAAACTAGTGCTCTTTGGGTGTGCGGTAGAACAATTGGTAAAATCCTGTTTTAATCCACCTAGTGGTGCAATTGTGCCTTTCTCACTTCTTCTAACTTTGATTCCATGGCTGGTTATGTTCGTTTCAATTTTAGAAATATCTAGTACATTCTTAGTACACACAGAAAAAAATATTTTGTAATTTTAAGTTTATTTACATGCACATATTTGGAGCATGAATATAAATGTAAAATTAAGTGTCACCACAAATACGCACGACTTGTCTTGCTTTCTTCAACGCATTTTATTATAATTTTACACGTGAATTGAAAATTACAGTTTCTTTAAACGGAAAACCAATGCACTTAAATGTATTTCTATTCGAATATTGTTGTAAAATGAATGACATGTAATATTACACGAATGAAAGTGTAAAATTGTATGCTTTTTGATGCTCCAATTGAGTGCATTGAATTTAACGTAATTTTCAATCAAATTTTTGATTTAATCTTTGTATGTTTAAATTCGTATGCTTTTTGATGCTCCAATTGAGTGCATTGATTCTAACGTAATTTTCAATCAAATTTTTGATTCAATCTTTCTATGTTTAAATTTGTATTGATTTACATGTCGTTTAAATTTCATTATTTTTTGGTGTGCACTTTGCAACTACACACAATAGCCAGCCACGAACCTGATGAGCTACGTGTCGACGGCGAAATAATTGAAACAAAAAAATATCATAATTGACCTAATCAGCATTAGTTCAATGTTGTCTTCCTGCTAACTAATTTTGTCATTCGAGGGTGGGTGGGTGACGAGGGTGAAAAGCCCACGAACTGCCGCTCACCAGTTTAATTTGGGATGCCTTGTGATATAGCGGTGGTATAAAGATGATGGGGTTGAGAGGGGGAGGGGTATGAGTGATGGATGAGGCGGTGGTCTGAGGGGGGGTGCAATGATGGGGAGATCTAATGGGTATTGAAAGGGGCTGGTGACCAGTTAGGGGGAGGAAGTGCAACCCCTCTCCGTGCACTCCTAGCTACGGCCCTGTTAAAATCCTGTAGCCTTATATCACTCGAAAAAAAATGGCCGGGATTAGTTTAACGATTTTCAGAGTAATTGCATATCCTTTCTATATGAGAAAGGCAAAAATTTCTGTGTGGTCGCACTCTTAAACCCGTAACTCCGGAACCGGAAGTCGGATCAACTAAAAATTCAATAGCAGCTTATGGGAGCGTTATATCGTTCATTTGAAACAACGTTTGAGCAATTTGGTTCATCCATCTCTGAGAAAAGTGAGTGCGATTAGAAAATTCGTACACACATATATACACACACATACAGTGAGTTCGTGAAGGACAAGCACAATGTGCACAACAAGGTGAAGCAGCTAGTGCCGTGTATCAAATCGACCGTAACAGCTGTTGAACGTGAGCAGAAGGCGCTCTTGATGAAAGCTGAATCAGCCGAAAAAGCTCTGATGAAATCCGCAGAACACGCGACGGCAGTTACTGAGGTGACACCGAAGAATCACCACAATACTCGCTCGGTGAAAAGAGTGAGGGAAACACCGGGGGAGCAAGCGGACCCGAAAAAGAAGAAGAGCGAGCTGGAGGGCTCCAGCGTCCAGATGAACGTTGGGAAGGAATGAGGAACAAGAGAAGAAGGAGAAACGGAAGCCTTCTCATCCAAGCGAGCGGTACGACCTCCTACGACGCTCTTCTCAAAAAAGTGAGAGAGAACCCAGAGTTGAAAGAGCTGGGAACTGTGGTGAATATAGTAAAATGCCAATAATCGTATGCAAATTTCCTTAGGTGTAACAAATATCGAAACGCAATGATCGAGAGATATATATGACTATCGAGGATTTACAGTGTATTTAAATGCAGAACGCAATCGTAGAAAACGCGTTGCTATTTTAGCGGAAGAGATCTAGGTGTTGACGAGTGAAAAACGAAGAGAGCGACGGATTCTCTTGTTTTATAACCTTCTGATTTGAGCTCTGGAGCAGCTTGGAGAGAAAGAGAGTTTATTGGTTTTAAGTGCACTAAATCTCTTGTGTACACTCTTCGGCTTTATACTCTGCTGGGGGTTGAAGAGTGGGAGTTGGCAGCCGCTTATTGAGAATAGCGAGAGTTCGATTCGCTAGTGTTCGGGTCCAAATTTGGAGGGATGACGCTCTCAGCAAAAAAATCGAACTTCATACTGTTCGCTATAGTTGTGATACACAGATGTGCGTACGTTGCTCGCTCCCGAAGGAAAAACAGATAGCCTAAAAATTCACCGAGGCCAACAAGAAGCGAACGTAGTTAAAACGAGACGCACTTAGAAAGGCGAGATGATCTTAGAGCTGAAGAAGGATTCTTCCGTCATGAGCTCGACCAACCACGAGCTCGTTGCTAAATCCTTGGGCAGCGAAGCAAACGTGATAGCTCTGCCACAGGAAGCTGTAGTCGAATGCAAGGGTCTAGACGAGATAACGACCGTAGAAGAACTGAAGGGTGCACTGATAGATCAGCGCAAACTGAACGTACCGGCGACTATCTGGATTTAGAAATCGTATGGTGGAACTCAAACGGCGGCGATTCGATTACCGGTGGTCGTTGCCGACAAGCTGGCGGAGACCGGCAAGATAAAAGTCGGATGGTCGGTGTGCTCGCTGAGAGTCGCTCCGCGAGTTACCAAACAGATGGGGCGATGCTTCAGATGCCTCGAACATCTGGCGAGGAACTGCAAAGGGACCGGACAGGTCTGCACCAGCAGAAAATGCGGAGAAAAGGGGCACGTTGCTAGAGCAACCAAAGTGCATGATCTGCAAACCGATGGACGGAAACAATCACACAACGGGAGGCTTCAAATGCCCTGCGTACAAAATAGCGAAGGCAGATCAATGATGATGTAGATAACCCAGTCTCAATCATTGCGACATTGCACAACAACTGTTGTGGCAGTCGACAACAGAAACGAAGTGTGTCGTGTTCCTCCCGGTAACGGTAACTAAGTGGTGGATAGTGCAGGGATGACGGCAATCCAAGTAGTAGGCTTCCGAAAGTGCCGGTTTGGACACGCTTCGTCACCACTTTGCCCGGAACACGTGGTATTTGAATGGCCTAGGTTCGAAGAAGTTCGTAGGAGTATGTCTGGTGTGATAGTGGACACTATCATAAAAGAGATGTGCCACGGCGAGCATATCTGGGACGCTGTGAACAGAAGGGTAACGAGTATACTTTCCGAGCTGCAGAGGAAGTGGCGAAGGGACCAACAAAGTAGCGCCAATAGCTAGAACGTCTCCGTTAAATCAGTAATCGGGTTTCGGGAGAAATTCCGCCGCCGGGGAACTCTCCTACGGTGTACACTAGGTCCATCGCCGAGGACCAGTTGAGTAGTATGCGACACAGCACCGGGTTTGGATCGACAGGGCGTCAGTGAACCGGACGACAGGCTTCACCGGAATCGCCGGACCCACTCCGACACCCTACCGGGTAGCTCGTGAGTAGGCTAGATCCACCACCGAGAATTAGACCGAGTAGATCGGGACGAAGCTGGGAGCTAAATGGCTCACGGAAACGAGCATCGGTATCGGGACCAATCTACCGACGGGGAATTCACGGTAGGGTAGATTCGCCCCCGTTGACTACCCGACAGAATCGTAACGAAAATGGGAGCTAATTGGCTCACGAAACAAACACCGGTACCGAGAGAAATCCCGTTGCTGGAGAACTCTCAGTCGGTGTAGGATAATATCCGAGTTGATCCCGATAACGCTGGGAGCTAAATGGCTCAAGGAGGCGCGTATTTGATTTCGGGAGAAATTCATCCGTCGGGGATCGAATAAGATCGAGATCGTGATAAGATCGAGAGCCAAATGGTTCAAGGAATAGAGACAAGTAGCAAGAGAGGAGTGGAGAGTTAAATCAAAGCACAAAGGTCGAGCTATTTCATGAACCAAGTGAGGCTCCGAGATAGAGCAGAAAGAGGTGCGACGAAAGCACAACGAGCCCCCCGACGAAATAATACCTTGACGTAGTTCCATGAGGAAGAAGTACGTAAAAAGAGTAAGCAGTGTTTTGGTGGTTAGGCACGAACGTATGTCGTGAGTCCCACGCTGTGCCAGTACACTACAGACCAGGCTTTTGAAGCTCTTTCAACCTTACTAGAAAAATTCACATTTGCCGAACTCGGCGAACTGAGTCGAATGGTGTACGAGA
This sequence comes from Topomyia yanbarensis, assembly GCF_030247195.1. Lineage (NCBI taxonomy): Eukaryota > Metazoa > Arthropoda > Insecta > Diptera > Culicidae > Topomyia > Topomyia yanbarensis. The sequence continues at coordinate 7,412,575 of NC_080671.1, forward strand.
TTTGGCCCTCCGGGCCTCGGTTATACAGCTGATTTTTAGAGTGATTTCATAGCCATTCTATAGGAGAAAGGCAAAAAGATTCGACTTCAATTCCAATTTCAGTTCGTACACTGAGGAGAAATATAGCATAGTGCATCTTGCATTGGCTTGGCAAATTAGCTTCTTTTCTTGCGAGACATCCCGCGGGACCAGGGGTTTGCTCAGGAACACAAATTGTGTTTCCGTGTTTTAGGAGCTAGCGTCAATCTGGCGCTAGCTTAGTCCTGTTACTAAGTTGGTGTCGGATTCTGATGAGACGAAGTCGAAACGCAAATTCCATAACTAATTCAATCAAAACTTGATGTTTTAGATTTGAATAAACAATTGATAATTACTTAAATGTTCAGCTGAAGTTGAACAGAACCAGCTGTTCAAACGATATCAAAACCATGCGTTGTTAATTAGGTATCTTCTTTCATTTTTCACAGTTGACTGCTCCTGATTTCACGCTCCAACCACCAACATAAACCAAAAATGCGTTCACCAAGAGATTGCTTTTTTCTTGTAAGACGTTCTAATAAAAATATGACCTGAAACAGTACTTTATGTGTCGACATTTTGTTCCAGTTCAAAAATTAATTCTTATTGAAATCGGTATAAAAGACAAACGGAATAGAACAATACTTCAGTCTACTGATAGCTTTCAATCTGTTTCAATTCAATACAATTAAAATCATATCAGAATGAAGGTATGATATTACTTTTTATAAAAAAAAACGGTCTGATTCCATTCCCAATTTCAGTTCGTGATCGCAGCTCTTTGCCTGGTGGTTCTAGCCGTCACCATTGAAGCCAACCCGGTTCCGGTTGGATGGCCAGTTAGCAGCACAGTTTGGCCAGCTTACGGAGGTCTGTACGGCAAGACGGTTCTCGCATCGCCGGGAGTCTGGGGTGGCTGGTCGTGGCCATCGTATGGAAAAAGCTGGGGATACGGTAGCCCGCTGGTAGCTGGAAGTGGATTGTGGAACTATGGCGGATACGGTAACGGGTGGTGGTGATCGACTGTGAGCGGTTTTGGGTTGAAGATGTGAGAAATTTTTGTTTTGTACAAGGACGTTGAGTTTTAAAGGATTTATTTTTTTGAAGCAATAAACCATCATTGAGATTGAAGAATTTCATTTTTTGATATATAATTTTCTTACTATATGCAATAAGAGGAATTCAATATATCACAAATTTTATCAACATTTCATTGACTATTCTTTGAATTGACCTTTTTCATCGAACAATTCTTCTGATCGTTAACAATAATGTCGCAATTTGTAATTTTTGTTTTTTGGGTAGAGTTACAGAAATCTAGATTCACCTTGTCAAGTAACATGATTTATGCAACTCGCAGAAGTGTTATCATGTGTATATTACTCTGGGCAGCCGGGTGCCGAGAATTTGTGATGAGTTTATCGTGTGTTGAATTAATTTGGAAATGCTCGGATTGCCAAAAAGGAACTAAACATAAGAAAAAATCTCCGGACAGCTGACAGTCGGGAGTGTTGCCTATGTTTAATTGAATCAAACGGCGTTTTATTATTCTTTCTTTTTTCATTCTAATGAAACACGACATTCCAAGAACAAAACAATTAAATGGAAAGCAAAGGCATCACGAATAAAACCCTTAAAAAATTACCTAGCCGATCCTTTTCAACCTTTTAGACAATAAAATATAACCTATTAGTAAGCTTTTGGCATTTTTATTTCATTCAACTTCAATGCCATAACGTATGCTCGTACCTTACACCTAACTCCACGTATTAGGTTCTATACTACACCTGGCTGCAGTTTCTTGTGTACGGAAACCCACTTTTTCTTCGTATCTTCCTCAGATTTGACCTCCTAGGGATGCTTCCGTGGTGCCTTTTTTATAATTGCTCAGTATTTTTCGATGGACCTCAGTTCCGGTGCCTCCGAGGGCTTCATGTCCTTGGGTACGAAAGGTACTCCATCTTGGTGTTCAGTTTGGTGTACAGTTTCCGAGCCCGTGACTTTCCCACCGGATTTTGCCGTTCGTCGTAATTTGAAGCCTTCTGCACTTTGTACGTATGCAGTGCCTCCCGGTTCTTGGCTCTCTGAACGAAACATTTGGACAGATTCAACTTTTTGGTCACATCCCTGACCGAAGCATTCGGATTCTGCTTAAACGCTTTCACTACACACTTGTAATTCTGATCACTAGTAGAACTTCCACATTTCTCCTTCCCTTCGATGCTCTGAGTTTGGTAGTGACGTTTAATCACACGACTCACCGTTGACTGCACGATTCCGAGCTGTTTTCTAATATCCAGATGAGGGAGTTTAAGATTCACCGGTGTAAGGGGTGTTTGAAAGAAGCTCGTACTTCAGTAGATCCACGCATGACAAACTCGAATCAGTGACTACACTGTCGATTTCAACTTTGTGAGCGGGCATGTAGACGTGGTAGTCTTCGTTTAAAGACATAATATCAGAATTCTGAGCTTATCTGGGCAAAATATATCTTACCGCTGAATAAGTCGTAGCTTTGTTTTACTTTCATGTGCAAAAAAATAGGTGGATAATGTCTGGGACATAACCAGAACGTCGTGATGGCACTTGGACTGATGATTCGAATGTAATGATATATACCGTAATGAGCAATTTACAAACAAGGTCACAATTCCTAAAAATTGACTCCTCAATATATTGATATATAGATATAGCACATCGAAAAATGTTCCTAGCATTCGGAACAAATGTCCTATAATGTCATTATTTTTTTTAAATTGAGATACCTGAGTTTAGAAATGCAGCTCTTAATTTTTTGTATGTCTTAAATATGCATGAAACGTTAAATGTTGGTGACAATTTGAAAAAAAAAAGAATTTTTTTCGAAAATCCGAAAGTTTTAGAGGAAGTTTTACAATATGATACAAGATTCGACGCTTCATACATTTCTAATGCATTTTGTAGTCCCGTAAAGGCTATCAGCAATAAAAAAAACTAGAGATGACACTAAATCTTGACGTTCTTTGACTATTGAAGCTATTTTGCATCAAAACTACGAATTTTTTGAATATTCAAAGAGATCTTGGTGTTTCTCCACGGGTGAAAATTTACGCAAAATTGACCGCTAAGCCGAGTGTCAGGTTATAATATTCGGTGGTTGCTTTGAAATTGGATCCTTCGGTATTTTAAATATAGCTGTTGTTGAAGGGTTGAACCGAAGAGGCGGGTCGAATTCCTTAAAAAATCGTCAGCTCACTAGACAGATTTACACATACAGTCTTCCGCAACAATACTCCGTCCGTCGCCTACATACACAGTCTACTGATGTCTCAGTCTCCCGAAAAAATACTTCGTCCGTCGCCTTCAAACACCCAACTTCAAATGATATTAGAGACAAATCTGCAGTCAACTTATATTTAAAATTTCACCAAGCTGTATTGTTCTGTTGGTGTTCCATACTGATGGCTTTGCTCGAAATAGGCTAAATTTTATTTCTCTGAACCTGATGGTACATTGAAATATATATTACTTTTCGGGTAGATTGTCTTACAGATAATTAACTTCATGTTCACTGCGGTATATTCGCTGACAATGCTGCTAGCGTAGACAAATGACGCATGGGGCGCAAAACTGAATCTCCGCCAAGGGCGCCAGAAGATCACGGTACGGCTCTGTTAATGGGTACATTCCATTTTTTGGGGATACTTTTTTCATAGTTTTTTTATAGTTTTCAAGGGGTTATTTTATCGACTTCTTTTAAAATTCAGCGAACCTATTCCAATTCGTGCGATAGTTTATGTTAAAAGGGTATCCCAAGTTACTTGCTATACTTAAGGGTTTATATGTTGCATAGAGAGAAAATACTGAAATTTTCAGCTTTTTTCATACACAATATTACAAAAGCTTATTATATATCAATAAGGTTGTGAAAATTATAAAGTATTTGAACATTTTTCATAGATTTTCAGAGCAGAGTGCATCCAGTGCACTAACGCAAGTGACGGAAGATTATCGAAAAGTTTCGTGAAAAAGAAAATTCCAGTAATGATGATGATTTTCCATAACAAGTTTCAAAAGTTTTTTAATTTGTTCTTCGGCATTAAGATTAGCGATAATATCACTAGTTTACAGCATTTCTGAACTCAATAAACTGGTGGTCATTTTCAATGTACAATCGTGTACTGAATCCGAAAATGAAGTCTACAGTAGAACAGTTTTCGAGTTACAGTACAAACTTTTACCTATAAAATAAAAACTACGTTTAGTAAGTAATGTGATAGTGCATCGATATGAAATCTTAAAAAAAGTTGAATTAAAGGTGGAATGCACTTTAAATCGTTTGAATTTTTTGTTTTCGTTCCACTACTGGTTCTGACGCTATTTGCGAGTTTATTAAACTTTTGCTTAATTTTTTTTCTCATTTTTTAAAGAAAATGAGCGTTTGGTCAAGATTTTCGGCTAGATAAAGCAATCCTAAAAATTATATTTTTATGGGTTATTAAAACATTAACACTTATTAGTTTAAATCGGATGGAAATTGTGAATGGTATTAAATTTTTTGTAGTATGGGAATTTTTGAATTTTATTGAATCGTCTCGATTCCAATTTTTTCTAGGTTTTGTTTCATAATATATGAGAGACTCATCATAATTCTGTTTTCTGTTTTCAGAATTCTGTTAAACAAGTAAATTGAAGAATTCTGTAAGAATTTAATGTGGGGTAGTGTTTGAACTTGTTTATACCAATGATTCAAAGCTTCTTATAACAACTATTGCAGGCTCAGTGGAGTAATGTGATTATAAATTTGGCATTAAAAATATGCATAATAATTACAGTTGTCACACAGAGTCGTATATGTACAAAATACATTGTAAACTGCACGCCCCTCAACGCTCTGATACACATATAGGAAACTTATAATGGCGCAAAATGTTAAATGCTGACGCTAGCTTCACGAATGATAACTTATTCACCTATTTCGTGAATTTTTGTACTACAAACCATTTATTTTACGTTACTAAAACATCTAGAAGATTGTGATTTGAAATTACATTGGATTTACATTGATTTCAACGAAGTATCGATTTTACTGTATTGGTCCAGAAAATTTCAATATACTACAATATATTGTGTAAAACATCTAAGTGCAATTACAAAATATTCTACGTTCTTCAAATTATTCTGAAGATCAGATTTTAAACCTTAAATAAGTCCTGTTCGATGTCCTACATAATTTCAAAACATGAACTGCTAGATGTTCTAGGAAGGAAAATTAATTGAAAGTTTTTCAAATTTATGATTTTATAATACTTGACGTATGTAGTATCACATATATATTTACGGATTCGTATAGTTTATATTAGCATTGTTCAAAACATAGTTAAGCAGCTAGCGTTTCAAAATACGAATTGTATGACGTGTGAGAATTTAGTTTACAACGAACTTTGTAACATAAGATTGTTATTTTATGTAATACATTTGTAAATATTACATGCAGTATTGCATACCAATCATTGGATGATTTAGAACTTCATTAAGCCTGAAATTATTGTTTTTTTTTATTTAGTTTATTTGACACGGCTCATAGCGGTAGCTTAACGGAGCCGTGGATCTTTCATGTGTATACAATATGTAAAAACAAAAATAAAAACAAATATTATTGATTATTCGTTGAATCTCGTGCTCGCAACTTTTTATTGCGAGCGGAGACCTTCTTTCGCGGCTCGCTTGCTGCGTCATGGGGATCATTTAATTTTTTCCTGTCCTTCATATCAAGGTCATCATCGCTGAAAGTATTTTGGTGCTCGCGATCAGGTGTTCTTTTCTGCTTCTTACACTTACGGGTGACCAATGTAAATTCGTCGCCATTGTTATTATTTTCTTCCCCGAATTTGGCAACCGTTTGTGGTTCAGGTGTTGGTATTGAAAACTCTTTTTTTGGTTGGTTTGCCGTGGATGCGTTGGCAATCGGTAGAGATGCATTCTCCTCTGTATCTTCCGAGCAAGGTTGTCCGTGATGCACTGTCTGATTACAATGCTTGCATGTAGGAGTTTGCCCCTCATGGGTGCATAACGTAGTTTGGTTAATAGTAGTTTCGTGGGTTTTAAGTTTTATAGTCAAGTGTGAGGGGATAGGTCTTTCGATCTGCATCCTCACCACAAGAACACCATTAGGTGTACCTGGAAAGAAATTTCTCCACGTTTCAGGTGTAACGGATTCTACTTCTCCGTATTGCGACATGTATTTTGCGATTAGATCAGGAGGGGTACGTGGTGGTAAATCATGTAGCTTTATATTAACGTAGTCTTTTTCTATATACACGGGAATCTTAATTCCAACTTTATCACATTGAGCCACGTGCTTCAAGTTGTTCAGCAAAACGAAACGTTCGGCTTGGGCTAACGTGTTGAATGATATGAGTACTACATTGCGAAGATTATGATACTGTAGATACATAACCTCCTTGAGCCTAAGCTGCATCTTCACCTTCAGCAGGTATTCCACTAATATCCAGTGGCTATTTGGAAACACTCTTTGTTAACAGGGCTGTTTGTCCGACGGCTCATCGAAAATGTGTTTGTTGAATACTACACCCAAAGTCCAACGGGCATGTTTCTATTACTTTTGGGTATGATTCTATTGCCTTTTTGGTGACAGACCACGCAATTGCGCATTGCGGTATTAAACTCATATTACCGCAAAGGTAGTAAACGGTGGAATGACGTTGTAGGATAATTCGGTCGATTTCTATAATAGTACTAGTATCGAGTCAAACCAGCTGGAGTTCCGGCGGATTTCTACCCAAATTCAGGCCGGAATCTGCACCAATTTTGGCAGGAATAAGCGGAATTACAGATTTTTTATTGGGTAACTTGGATAGTGAAAGAAAAATTTTAGGCAGTTTTCGGATCCGGCCTAGTTTCCGGATCCGACACAGCTCCAGATCTGGACCAGTTCCCAAATTTGGACCTCCTGGATCTGTATCAGTTTCCGGATATGGACTAGTTCCAGATCCGGGCCAGTTTCCAGATCCGGACAAGTTCCCAAATCTGGACCAATACCCGATGATGGACAAGTCCCTGGATCTAGCCCATCCCCTTACCAGGTCAGGACTTCAACCAGGCCCAGATTTGGTGCTTAGATCCAGACAAGAGTCTGGATCCGGAATCTCGGATCGGATACGTGGATCCAAACTATATGTCTTGTGTTCCGTACATGACTGGAAGGACTATTAATGTTTTGTGCATTCGCTACCTTGCTGTTGACGTTCGTGATAGAAAAAAAATCAATTTAACTACGCCCGAAATACCCCACCACTATTCCGAGTCGGCTTTTTTCTGACTGTGCTTTGAAACTAGCTGAGTGTGAGCCGATGGGTACCTCCGGCGACCGACATCCTTACAAACTTAGTGGAGATCTATTTGAATATTTCTCCGATGGCAAAAATAATACCAATAAGTCTCATTTTCGATACAAATTTTATCTAATACAACCGGCCCCCGGATGGTCTACTTCCGGACCAAAGACAAGCCATTTAACGTCATAGATAAATCGTGTGATCTAACTAAACAACACTCGATCGTGTACGAAAAAGTATTTTGTCTGCGTACCCGCCCGGGAAGTAAAGATTGATGGTGTAGTCTCCTCCAGATCCCTTTGCTTCAGTCAGTGTAAATTCTGGTATGCAAGCAGTGATCAGTGAAAATCGAGGAGTATTAGAAAACTTATTTTCCATCAGCCTCATTTCGAGCCTTTCGCGGGATTTGTTCTTCCAACACTTGTTCTTTTGAACGGAGTTCGTCTACATCTTCGCCTTTTTGTAACCCGGAGCATGAACTGAAGAACCCATTGTAGAAATAAGGCACGGTGTGGAAAATACGGAGAGGATCAAGACATTGGCTCCTGGTCTCGGAAAGTCCACGTGGTATATACAAAACTTCAAGTGTCTATACTTCAGTAATATTATTTTCTAGGTTTACTTCCGACGTAAATCTTCCTCAATCTTAGCATTATTCGCCATGGCCGAAAACAATAGTGAGGAGCGTTTTGGGCATCAAAACGTGCTAATATTTCAATCGGATTAGCCTTTGCTCGGTACCAGGTATTGAAGTTGTCGCTTGTAAAATCCGAATCAAAGGCAAAGATTTATTGATATTTTTCGAGAAGATTTCAACTCCCACGGCATGTCAACCGATCTATCTTACTGCATGATATTCGCGACAATTTCAGTATGACCATCTTGAATACAGTGGAAATGACACGAATAGGCACCAGGGCGGCCATTGATTGAAAGAGCTACGCGTTCACTATATCCGAAACAATCAAATCAAAATGAGAAATTCCTCCGGTGGCAGTGTGCAGCGTTTTGACTGGCTTGTTTTTCTACACTGACATTAAAGGTCAGACAAAACGAATATCTGGCGCGAACAATCGTGGACGGTTTCCCACTTCGTTGTGGGCAGAATTGTATGCGAAAAGGTCCTATGAAGGCTTTCTGAACGTCAGATCGCCCAAATTTTTAATTTAGGAATATAATAAATGCACATTCAAATTATAGACGTTTCGCGATGAAATTATAATAATGTATATAAACGTAATAATTGTTCTTCAAACACACAAATTCATCTGACAGAAAAGATACTCGCGCTAAGCATTTTCCCCACAAAACCTATGGTTTTATATTTACCTACGACCATGTCTACATCGTTACAGTTCCAAGTAGGCGCTTCGATCGATGGAGCATGGAAAGCACTCCTAATTTCCCCGGGAGCCTAGATTCTTTATATAGAAATCGTTCCGAAATGCCTGATAAAATATTAGTTTTAGTTAATTCGCATTGATCTATTCCGGGTAATAACAAAAGCGACACTTAGATTAGAATGGAAATGAGAAGGCGGACACTTAGGCATTAGAAGGTAATATTTGTGAAACATCGCGCAGCTTTAACGAATTTTTTAGTTAGATTTAGAGTTAGAGAACGCTCGAAAATAGGCAAATTTTATGGGATAATGGAAGTTTAGGAATCCCAAAGACATCAACCAACCTTGGTTAAAAAGGATGGATGAACGTCGTGACTTCCTTCGGGTGGCATCTCGGATCATGTCCAATCATTATACGTTGAATGCGCATCTCCGGCGTATTGGGGTCGTAAAGAGCGTTCTCTGCGCTCTGCGATATTAAAAGTGTTGTCTGGTCGTGCGCCTAGTGTTCTACACACCAAAAAAACTAAATTTTACCGTTGAGGTATTTCGAAACTTACCACAATCTAACAAACTCGAATAGTCATGGTCAAGAGACGTAAATTTACACGATTTTTTCAAGTTGTGTAGTGCCAGATCTGCGTTAAACGAATCCCTTCGGCCTGGTTCTAGTCCGAGATATGCTTGGTTTCCTCCAAATTTATTTATATCTACTCTTTTGGTTGACTTACTAACAGGTACCTGCAAATGTGATCCCAAGAATTCCAAGCGGATCCAAGGAGGCCAGCGATCCGGTTCATGATGTCCTGATCAGAGCTGCAAATTTTCAACAGGTAGTTTTGATCTTGAAGGAAAGACAAATCTCAAATCATGCCCTACTGTGTTCAATTTGCAGTCTTTAGTTGGCATCATTCATTCAAACAGTCGAGCTGCTCAATCATTTTCCAATCATTTTCAATTTCATCGACCCTGTGAATATCACTCTACAGGGGTATCGACTAGGTTTTTCTAGCAAAACTACTCTGAACATACTTCTTGCTGTTCATGTAAGCTTGAAAACGCATAACATTTCAACATTTGACCTAAACTGGCATCTACAGAGCACATGACAACTTTGGTTAGTGAATGAAAAAGCATCAATTTGAAATGAAGACGTACGGTTTGGTCATGAAAATCCCGCCTACTTGAAGGTGAATGATTAAGGGAGGCTTTGATTTTGAATCATAGTTGAGGTGTAATTAAACTAGAAGTTGACATTTGAAAATGCAAATTTGCACCACTGGTCCTGATAGTGATCTTCCGTTTGCCACAAAGCTACAAGTTTAATTTCTTTTTTTCCTTGTCATTTTTCTCTGATTGTTCTCTGATACGGTCTCTGCTACTGATGTTGGGATCAACAATCTTTTGCCTTCCTTATACAAAGTGTACTGATTGTCTAGTGATTGTTTCTCCTTGCTTCAATTTTTAATCAAATGATTATTCATGTCAAAAAATTACAAATATTTCTTACTGCATCCCATAGTCTGAACAAAAGTGAATTTTAATATTTTTTGTCTATTGATCTGAACTCATTGTTTTAAGATGAATTCCAAATTTCAAACAAATCTAAATTATTCTCAAGAAATTTAAATTGTAAAGCAAAGAAATTTGTATCTGAATAAAAATCTGCAATTATTTTACATCGAGGATTTCGAACGCAAGAATTTTGTGCGAAAAAAACACATACGTGGTTAATCTCAGGTTTTGATTTGTTCGGAACTTTCGAGTGGGTAATTCCCCCCTCGGTAATTTTCGAGTGGGTAGTATTACCCATTAGGGCATGGCAATTTTTTTTTTAATTCTCAAAGGCCAAAGGATCTCATATTGTGACAAATGTCAAAGTAAGCTCAGATGCCAAATTTCACATCATTTGGACAATTGTAGACTCCCGCCCACTTCGCTTGAAATTTTTGAAATTGGTGCTATGGGAAAATGTGAAGGAAAAATATATTGAATGCTATAACTTTTGAAGTAGCAATCAGAAAATTACAATATTCCTGTTTCTAGAAAAATACGGGAAAGTGGAGTATTGGGTCATTTTGGCCCCAAAATCCCCTATTTTTTAAAATTTTTCTGCTCCGTGGTGCAACTATACATATTATTGCAGTTTTTCTAATGTGAAAAAATCTCAGAAATCAAACGAAACCTTTTGAACCTTTGTCCGAATACGAGAAGTTGGGGTTATAGGGCCTTTTGTCATTTATATTAAATTTTATCATTTTCTCGTGCATATATTATTTATTCTTCATTCAATTTTAATAAATTGTACCTTGTTGAACGTGGAAAATTCTTAGGAATACAACAAACATAGATCCGTTTGTGTTAGAATTCAAAAACATCAAATTTTTTGACATTAACTCTACAAACCACATATTTTTCATTAAATGTCCTAATACCTCAACTTCACCTATTTTTCCAGGTATGAAACTTTTCTCATGTGATTCCTAAGCGCATTTTTCACTATAAGTAGTAAATTAAATAATAATTTTGTTGTTAAATGTAGTTAATATGTGCGATTTTATGATAAAAATGTGAAATCGAGACTATATGTCAGATAATTTGATGTTTCTGAATTTTACCGGTAACGAATCTATTTTTGTTTTGTTCCTAAGGATTTTCCACGTTTAACAAGGTACAATTTATAAAAATTGAATGAAGAATAATAGAGATACATGTACGAGAAAATGATAAAATTTCATATGAATGACGAAAAGCCCTATAGCCCCAACTTCTCGTATTTGGACAAAGGTCAAAAAGATTTCGTTTGATTTCTGAGATTTTTTCACATTAGAAAAACTGCAAAATATGTATGGTTTGCACCACGGAGCTGAAAAAATTAAATATAGGTGATTTTGGGGCCAAAATGACCCAGTACCGCACTTTTCCGTATTTTTATAGAAACAGGAATATTTCCATTCCAATACTAAGGTTATTTCATTTAAAAAGAGGTATAAATTGTAATTTTCTGACTGCTACTTTAAAAGTTATAGCATTTAATATATTTTCCTCCATATTTTCCCATTGCACCAATTTCAAAAATTTCAAGAGAAGTGGGCGGGAGTCTAGAATTGTCCAAATGATGTGAAATTTGGCATCTGAGCTTACTTAGACATTTGTCACAATATGAGAGGGGGTGGCCTTTGAGAATCAAAAAAAATTTTTTTTTTGCGATGCCCTACTACCCATACTATCCACGCATTCCGCCGGCCCTGAGGTTTGGTGCCTTCCAAACGTTGTATACGTAGTGTAGTAAATGTTTGATTGTTAAAAATAAATTGAAACTTGAATCGAAATGTTAGGTTTACGTTTGAAGTGGTTCAATAGCCATGCTGTGGCTCATTTTCTGTCGCTATGGTGCTCTTTAAACTTCTTGATCACATGGGATACGGTGGAATATGCGATTCCGAGCTGCTACAGATATATTGTTATCTTCACACGAAAATGTTATGAACATTTTTTTTAAAATTTAGTTTATTGAATGATTTTATATTAATCCTAAGTGCGGGGCCCCCAGAATCCCGTGGCCCTTGGTCTTGGCCCAGTGTGCCCATGCGTAAAGACGACACTGGGTAGCGTGATATCAAGAGCTGCAATTTTAGTTCTTAGTTCTCAGTCGCGTTGGAAATTTAAGTAAACGCTCTTGAGAGTATGCACTTCAAATGGATTCGATTTTTTCCATATTTTTTGGCCTAGCACAACATAGGAAAATTCAGTTTTCCCTACACAATGCATTGATTGAAGAACTTAGTTATGTTATTAACAGATCATTAGTAATAATTCGTTTGCCCGTCTATTTTATGGGCTACTTTCCGCTTTTAAATTGATTTTGTTTAGCCTCTGAGATTTCTTGCGCTGATGTTGTCCTATGCGGATTTAAGCGATTCTCTGAGTCCTGCCACTATCCCACGTAGTAGGTGTCCTCCAAAAACATCGCGAAGCATCAAGTTCTAAATGATCTCAATCGATGAAATATCCCACGAGAGTGATAAGAGTTATAAGAAATGTCTCGTCACACTGTTAGATGGATTAAAAGCGTTTTGTTATTATGGCTGCTGTGAAATCAGCTGCTCAAACTCGCCATATATGTTTGGTGAGTGTCATAATTTTTTGGAAACGAATCATCTGAAAACAAAAAAACAAAACAGTTTCATATTTAGTATTGAATTGGCTATGAACGGTAACACAATGAAGCAACTCCACCGATAAAAATCAAAATGGCGGACTTTCGATTTTTTTTAATTTTTGAAACTAAAAGAAAACATTTTAAAACTATCAAAAAATAGACCGAGCAGAAGTGCAAACAAACAACAAAACGCTTTAACAAATGCAAGCTGTCGTCAAAATTAATTGCAATCTTTCCAAATGAAAAAATCAATTAGCATAAGCATAAGCATAAGAGATCGCCCGTAGTTGCTACTTCGTTATTGACCAGAACCAAATTAGGTTGCAAAATGTTCATTAGAACAACATGCTTGGGAATAACATGATGAGCCACATTGTACAATCTATTCTGATCCCTGCATGCTGATCAATACCGACGCCGGCCACGTCCGAATGCAGATCTTCTGGGAAAGGAAGGAATGTTAGTCCGATACATGTTGCTACTAGAGACCGAGGAATCCTCTGCATCTCCACATGTATCACGGGATGGGGAGAGTTGTTAGTAAATGTGTCAATAGCGTTATCATGTAATAATTGCTCTGGGCAGCCGGCTGCCGAGAATTTGGGAAATTTATCCTTTGTTGTATTAATACGATTAGCAAAATAAGCACCTTGAACTCCGGATAGCCGGCTATAAGGAGCACTGCTTATATTTTTTAATAATAGTAGAAGGCTGATAGCTCCCAGTCGTCGCTGGTATAAGGACCAAATGTCATCAATAGACTTAGACTCGCGGGGAGGCATGCGATAGAATAGAAAACTAAGCAATGAAAATGACAGCAAAACACTTATTCTTCGTACTGACATTACTGAAGGTAATTGCCAACCGATCCCCGATCCCTCTCGCGAATTGTCAATGCTCAAACCTTATACATAATTGAAGTCATCATTCCACTCAAATAAGGCCATGTGTTTTCCCAAAGCACATTGAATACTCTGTGAATCAGTTCCCCCGTTGGTAAAACAAACCCTAAAGAAACATAAAAATTAGTTTGCTCAGTCCAAAGAAAAGTATGCCGACCGGCAGATACGTGTTCCCTTGCAGCGCCATCACATCAACGAACACCCAAAATTTATATGTGACAAAATATCTGCAATCCCGAATATAAAAGACTCAAAACCTCTACTCATTTGCAATAAAATAATACAGTAAAAAAAACAGTTGAATATCCAAGGCGGCTCATTTTTAAAGATAGCACCGCCGATGAAACACTCAATGAAAAATAGGTCACAAGGGACGCGGACGAAATTAGCTGAGCACCGACCGGCTGGTTTGCCACCTATTTTTCGGGCGAAGAATTTTGGGCGACACCTGGTAGTCGCTAGTCGCTGGTGAAACGCCAATTATTTGAATGTCAATTTTTCTTATTGCCATATTTTTGCACTTTTCGGATCGAATTTTGAAGTCCATTTTTCCATTTTTCACTATTTTTACAATGTACACTGTGTTTCTAGATGTTTTCTATACACTTTTATTGTCCTTGCATCGGGAATCGACGGCCCGTAATGCGAGGAAAAGATATTTTTTCATTTGCCGGAATTTAATATTCACAAACTGTCACCACTCGCGTCTGTCGAAAACATGCCGAAAAATGTTTTTATAAAACACTTCACTTTGTATAATTGGTAAATTGCACCGTTATTAACACTTTTGATAACCAGTAAACAGTAAACTGTGCCAAAAATGATGAAAATTAACCGACTCGAAGGGAGCTCTACGAGAGTCAACCGCTCGCGACGAAGACACACACTCCTATCCGATTACCCACTTCACACAACAATAAAACAAACAAAAAACAACGACTTCCAGTTAAATTTATAATAAGATTTTTGTACCTTGCTGACAGTTTCCAGTTCTTCCAAATGAAAAAAATCAATAATTAATCGAGAATTATTCTCGACAAACATGTCAAATGGTCCTAAGTGGAAATGAGAGCCTCTATTTGTTTACTTTCTCCTTCGATTATTACAGCGTCATCTTAAAATTTGTCAATATTGTTTCAGGATATATAGAAAAACTCTGATTTCGACTATCTTACTCTGCTAAGAGTTGAGTAACAAACGTATAAATTGCCGAGTTATTAGCGAAAGAGAAAGTAAACAAAGAGAAACTGTCATTTGCACTTAGGACCATTTGACATGTTTGGCTAGAATTAATAAATTCACAAAATATCCACACCAGGAAATGCCACACTATTCTATATAATTTGAAGATTATTATTATTCACAACAAAACACGAACCAGCGAGTCAACGAAAACAAACTAACAAAACAACTTCGATCAGCCGACTTGACATTTTGTTGCTTCGGTTTTAACTATGCTAAAAAGTCACCTTATCTAGTGATTTGGTTAATAGAAGCACAAAATTGTACCCCTAATTTTTCTTCGAAGTTGGCTATCATTTTTTCTATTGATATCTTTGCTCCAAGTCAGGAGCGGATCCAGAAAAAATACTTTGGGGAGGGGTCCAAAATTTTGATTTTGGAATGAACATTGTGCAATACGTTATATGTCAAAACCTCATTTAATGAAAATCAGTTTTGGTGACCAATTTGGTTTGAAATGATTTTAAGATTGAAAGTAATATGAAATTATGAGGATTTTTTCGGCTAATCAGTCATAAATTTAAAATATCTCAAAAGGTTAAAAAATTTCGGAGGAGGTCCGGACCCCCAGGACCCTCCTCTTGTATCTGCCACTGCTCCAAGTAACTTTCGACCGCCCAAACATATCGAACCGTATTTGACTTTAAAGTGAATTATTGAACCACAATCGACAGTGTTCCACCCAATCATAATCATAATTGACAGTGACTGCCAAAACCAGAAACCCGGATACCACCAAAACCAAAGCCATTGGACACCCTGCGGCTGATACACAATGGTTCTAGATTTCACCCGGACACCACCGCCGCGAAATTCCAATCCGTTTATCGATCTCTCTTGTTTCCCCCTCACTATACGTAGTTAGTATCATACACTTCAATATACGTTTGTAAGGCTAGTTAAAGACAATCGTACAGTTCTGTTCTGCCATGTCGAGGTACCAACGCCAACAAAACTGGATTAATTCAGTTGTTGGTTGAAACCATGCGGAATCAAATCATTGCTCGCTGGCCGGTATCAGGAAAATAATCAACGGCAGCGTACCTATACGTTGCAAACGATGTCGCCGCACTGTACTGATACCAGCCCCCTGTCAAGGACGACGTCTCTGTACAGCCAGCATCACTGCCATGAAAATCAAAACATAAATTTTGAATCGAATGCTTAAAAGCTGTAATTAGTTACTAAATGTTGATTTTCTGAATAAGATGGTATTATATCATCCCACAAGATGCAAAACTTCGTGTGGAATGCTTGAATATCGTGTATAGTGCCGAACATAATTCTTTGTTTGGGGCTTTATAGCTATAACGCCCCATATATGTTGGTCGCTGTCAAACTCCATATGATGGTATAGGGTTGCCAGGAGGCTGACTGATACTGCCATGGAGGGTGCGTTTAGCAGCTTATTTTAACAACATTTTTCAAATTCGAAATCAGAATGGTTTAAATCATGTTGTGCTGGAACAGATAAATTCGCATTAAATATGTTTCCAAATTGTGACGAACGATCGATCGCATTATTCTGCTAGACGCACCACGCATCGAGATTGGTGTACTTGGAGTCGGCTTGGGCAGAGATGATTGTTTCGTGTGCGCTTGCTCCCGGAAAGCGCGTGGGACTTGTAGTAGAACAGCATGGGCGCGCGTATTTCAACGCGCCATAAAATAAGCGTCGGCAGTAGTATGTTTTGTTGAACCGATATCTATAGAGCAACAAAAAAAAAACACCGAACCAACAGAGAATGTCAAGAAGCTGAAAAAGTTCTACAAGCTTGACGTCCAGTGTAAATATTGTTCGGCTAAGCTGAATGATCCGAGAAGCGAGCACAAAAACTCGTATCGAGTGTTGTTTTTTTTTGTTGCACCAGACCATTTTTCTGTTTTCTTTAATTGAATGAATGTAGTTTAATGTCGCTCAAAAGAGAACTCCCGACAAAACAACAACATTAGCAGGCAGAATGAGACTACGGCCACAAGGAATTAAGCTGGTGTCCGATTCCTGCCGCGAGAGAGAGAGAGAAGGGTTCACAGGGGTGTGGAACCGCGATTCCTACACACGACCTTGGCTCGTGCAGATCGGATCGATCAGCAGCAACATTTCTGCTTGGTTGCTATAGTTAAGCGGGGTCTTAATTAAAAGGTATTGCTTAGCCGGTTGCTGGTGTGACGGATTATATGGCACATTGTTTAGGGTCACAGTTCAGCTACTAATTGAATATAATCTTGATTGGTAAGGTATGCAGTAATTTAAATTATTGCTAAAGCACGGTCGGCGTAAAATGTTGGTGCCCAATACCGCTTTTTAAGGTTTTGAACATGAAATCTGACTCTCATTGTGGAATTTACCCTATAGAAGTTTTTGTTTGACTTTGCATTCTTGATGACCTATTCAATGATCTATAATTTGGACAGTAAATAAATAGTGTTCGATTATCCCAAACTAGCGGAACTTGAGCTATTCTCACTAATTCCATGTAGTCGCCGTGTGATCTATACCCTATAACTAAACTAAATTAATTTATTGTTAGTTAAGTTAGCCACCAACAATCGAATCGGAAATCCGTTATTTAGTTACAACCGGCTTCCCGAATGCAGGTGGCAAATGGAACATTTCCTCACACACTTCACTACCCAATAGCTTCTGTTCGGTTTCAATGCACTTTGTGCAAACGCCCTAATGAGTGCAAGCTCACGAAACCATGAAAATGAGACAAAATGTATGAAATATTGATGACCTTTTAGCAGTTTCCTCCTACTTGACTATTTGCCGGTTCCTATCTAAATTGGATGTATCTGTTTGATAAATTGGGTTAGTACACCTAGATTAGATCGTTGAATTAATTGTAATTAATTAGTTGGTGTTACTGGCTGGCAGATGGTCAGCCTTTGAAAATCCCCTAGTTACTGGTCAAGCTACGGGAACTGTTTACAGTGGACTCTCACGGTCTCTTCTCGGGCTAGCTCGATCGTGAAAGCGCGAAGGCTTTCAAGGTTGGCTCCGGGTTCTATTTTGGGATCAAGAGTTCGGATAGTAGCAATTGAAAGGCTACTCTTCACTCACTTATTGGGTGTGTGTAGCTGGAAGGGGTGCGCGACGTTCGGCATAAATACGTTAGGCATAATAGACGTTTGGCATAATGAACGATTGGCATAATATACGTTAGGCATAATGTACGATTGGCATAATGGACAATTGGCATAATGGACGTTAGGCATAATAGACGATAGGCATAATTCACAAAAATATAAAATTAATCGCAAGCTTTTATTTTTTGTAGATATTTCAACCTTACCCCCGTTTTTCGTGTTAGAAAAAAAACTACGCTTTGCAATACCATACCTTCGTATGACTTTATCGAGAGACCGTCATATGAAAAATGCAATGCGAGATATTTACCCTTAGTGGAGTAGATTTTTTTCTATTTTTTACGTAGATTATCTTGATGCTTTCCTCATTTAAGTAAACAGTTTTGGTTCAAACACAGTTCAAGTCTATTGGATGTATTACCAATATAATTATAATCAAGTATTGAAAAATAAGTCAGAATAATTACCAAAAATTAAGTTTTAGAGCTATGGAAACTTGCAGTATTATGGACAGCATACGCATTAGGCTAAGGTTGTTACGTTTGTGATGATACCTTTTTTATTTCGGTGACTCTTCACAGTACACGAAAAAAGTCTCTCGTATCAGACAGTTTCCGTAGTTCTACCTTTGATGACCTCAATAATATAATCATTGAACTGTATCCCAGGTTATACAGTTCAATCAATATATGAATATGGCTGCTTCTATATTATTTCGCATATTAGATAATATAAAAACAGCAATATTAATATATTCGTTGAATGAATAAAAAATGAATCATTCTTTTATTCATGAGCTGTTCTTAAAGGCATATATTTTCTTCTTGGAAAATTGCGCCATGCATGAATTTAAGAACTAATCTACGTTAATATGCGTTATTCATACCTTAATGTAAATGAGATTGTTTTTAAACAAGCGTGTTGAGCCTATTTTAGTCATATGCAATTTATCGGTTGTATGTTGAGAAATTAATGCAATCTGAGTTAGTTTCAACTTTTAGTACAATACCGCTTTTGCCGCAACGCACTCATTGTGGGATGCCAAATGTATTCTCATGCACAGAAAATTTTCACATGCCGCTATGTCGCTGTCCTTGTATTCGGGCCTTACCATGCAATCTTTGCAATTCTATTTTGCTTTCCACATGTCAAGCATTCAATCTGCTTCCTTTATTTGAGCAAAGATTTCTTCAAGCATATACAGCAGAATAAAATATTGATAAAGTTGGATCAGCTTCCAGAGTATTTATACAACATCAAAAAAGTTCAAATATTCACACAACCACCCGAGGCCATCACCTTAAAAAATAAGTTTCTGGAAGTGATCCTTCGACAAGATAATTTATGCCTAACGTCCATTATGTCAATCTTCCATTATGCCTAACGTCCATTATGCCTAACGTATATTCTGCCTAACGTCCATTATGCTTAACGTCTTTATGCCTAACGTCCATTATGCCTAACGTACGTATGCCAAACGTCCGTATGCCTAACGTACTTATGCCTAATGGGGTACACTCAGCTGGTAGTACTTGTCTGCACATGGTCGGCCGATGTGCTGCTGGTGCATAATTTTCTGTACTGGTCGTTGATTTTGTTGATGATTTTGGAGGGTATCCAGCCCTTGATCCGATTAGCGAGTAGGGATCGTGGTCCTACTGGAAAATATTGCGTTGCCGCGTGTCTATTCCAATACAGTAGTTTGAAAGAGGCTCTTGCTCGTCGCAGCTTTGAACTTGAATGCGCACGACCTCGAAGTGAGGGATTTTTTTGGAAAAGTCTACGTAGACTTTAATTTTTTGTTATTCTCGTCCCAGCCAGCCTTTTTGATAGTATATTCAAGTTGCAACTGAATAATACATGTTCATATACCCCCAAAAAGTCGCACTAAATGCACAAAATCGGCATATGCATACCAAACTGGAGGCGATATACGTACATAGTAGACCATTTTAAAAAAGTTTTGAAACATACATGGGTCAGCCCAGATTTTCGTTCTACGGCCCTACATGCCCACATATCAATGTTGTTCCTTAGACTTATCTTAACATGTTTTAACAGGTGAGTATAGCTCTAATCGCAATAGAAAAATTTGTTAACTGAATTTTTATATTGAAAAGAATCAGGGCCGGCGGAAAGCGTGGGTAGTATGGGTAGTACTACCCATACCGAAAATAACCGAGTGGGTAATCACCCACTCGAAATTTTGAACCATTTCAAAAAATTTAGATGCGCAACGCACGTATCTCGCACTACACACATTTGAAAACATCGATGTACCACAATTCCATTTGCATAAACGAACGTGATTTAATGTGAATGTAATGTAAGCGTGCGCATTGCGAAAAGGGAAAATAGTTACTAATGGACCCCTCACCCTATGCTTTCTACCCACTCGGGCGTAAAGTTTTTCGCCGCCCTGAAAAGAATTTCAAAACCAAGAAAAAATACTAGTTGACAAGTTTTCTATTGCGATTAGAGCTATGTTCACCTGTTAAAACATGTTAAGATATGTCTAAGGAACAACATTTGATGATATGTGGGCATGTAGGGCCTATTGAATAAGAGTGTAAGTGATCGTGCTATGGAAACATAGCAAAAACACGATTTTTTATTGGAGACACCTCTAAATCATGTCCAAATTAAGTCATTTTTGGCGATACTTCTTAAATTCACCCGTAGATAAAAAATTTCAGCTGACCCATGTATATTTCAAAACTTTTTCAAAATGTGTAGAAGTCTAGTAAATAGTGATTGGAATTGACGATTTCTGACAACAATATACACGTTAAGCGCGATAATTTCTATCATGAAAGTGATTTTAGAGGATGTATTTACGGTTGGATATGCGAAACAATTTCAGATTATATACGATCTCCATTACTAGTATACGACTCCGCTACACTATATGCGATTAACTCTGATTCGTCGGTAAAGAAAATCAAATGTTAAAAACAGTAATTGAAAACATAAATCATCTCCAGCATAACAAAAATTAGTAGCGGGCTCTTGGAAGAAAAAATGAACCGATGCTAGACCAGCCATAGACAACCATACATATTAAGACCGTATTCGAACTTGCGACGTTTGGATCGCAGAGCATGACTGACTACTCGGAACTATTTTAATTATTACATGTGTGGAAATATTTCGCAATAATATGTTGTCTTCAATCTTGTGTAATGAAGTTTAACATTTCAAACAATGTTCAAGAACATTTATATAATGGAAAAAATCAGGAGGTAAACTTATGACGGAAAAGCTGTTTTTAAGGGGCCTGTCACAAATAATTCCCTATGTCTCAAATAGCTTCAAAGCTATAGAGCTCAGGTCTTCAGATAAATATTTATAATGAGTTTTTCCACAACTTTGCTGAAGTAAGTATTTGTCTATCTGAATTATTGAAGAAAATAAATTTCGTAACTCACTACTAGGGGGATTAATCCGATAAGATGATAAGAAGAGGAGTTCTATTCCAAGAAACTTTCTCAAAAGCACTGCATTGCTAAAGTCAACAGTTTTGATGCAATAAAAAAAACTTTTTTGTTCTTTGGGCCACTGTGCGACGCATGGATTCTATCACGAAAGAATATTTTTACCGGAAATAAATCTCGTATATAATTAGATCCGAATAATTTATTTTTATTTACATATTGTAAATATTAAATTATCCACGGCTCAATTTACATAAAGCCGTATTTTTTTAAACGCATTTATTACACTAACATAATTTACATGACTTACATTCGACTCTACACAATACACTTACCAGACACAATTTAAAACAAATTCTAATTCATGAGTAGCATACTTATTATCTTTTTCTAAAATGAACACTACATAGTGAGCGAATAATTTTAGTAATCTAATATTTATGGACAATGGGTTATTTTTGAATTCAGGAAATGAAAATTGGTTATATTCTGTTCTGCTGTTCGAAATGGTGTTTAATTTTGTACGCTGATAGGACCAGAAATGGGAAACATTTGGGCACGTAGCAAATTTATGTTCCAGTGGTTTCACAAGTAGCGCAATTTGGATTTGATCGCCGTCCTATTTTGTGCAATAATTGTCCGTGTGATAGTTTTTTGTTCACAAACAAATATAACGTTGATTTTTCTATTTGGTTTAGCCGTTTGGAACTAATATTTTTCCAAACTCTAGTCCAACTAACCGTAGGATTGTCACGAACAATTTTAGGGATAGATAACTTGTCTATAATATTATTTTCAATACTGCTGGATGTGATGTTTACTAACAATTGCTGGGGGAGTTTTCGAAGTGTCTCCCATGCCACCTTAAGGCACGGATAAGAAGATGGAATCACTGACGTATTTGCACCGTTTATCAGATGATGATATATACATGATGCCAAAGGAGTATCATCCATCGATCGCAGGAACCGATTACACAGAAGTGTTCGATACTTGTGAGTAGGAATATAAAGACCCAATCAGCCTTTGCGCATAGGCTGAATAATTTGTTCCATTGATACTCTGGGTTTTCGCTCCCACGTGAATTGGTCAATCAGCTTTGTAAGCTTTGCTGCGTCCTGTTTCGAAATGCTAAGCACAGATGCAACGTACCATAATTTCGACGTAACGAATACATTCAACAATGTAGCTTTTTGATGTATAGTTAGATTGCGAGGTTTGTAGATTCTCATCAGTCGTGACATTTTGCGTATAGTCTGGCTCCAATTTTGCTCTATCATTTTTTGTGATCATTGAGAAATGTTATCCCTAGGATATCGATGGATTCATTGACGTTTAGCCAATCTGGGGTTGACACAGAACATGTTGCACCATCACTAATGTGTATTGCGATTGTTTTAGTCAAACTCAAAATAGCTCCAGAATATTGTTCAAGTTCAATGAATGCTCCCCTAGATTCGAGCCATGTACTACAATAACTGTGATATCACCCGCGTAAGCAACTAGCAGACCCAAGGGGTCGTTAAAAACATCGGTTAGTTTCTCTAGAAGCGGTTGTAGGTAGAGCACAAACAAGTGCATGCTAATTGGATCGCCTTGTCGTACCCCACGCTGTATGTCGAATTCTTGGGTTATATGACCGTTTACTACTACACTCGACCGTGAATTTTTCATTATTTTCCTGAGTAACTGTATCAAGCCATCACCAAAACGCATATCACTCATCACACGAAAAAGGTAAGAATGTTCAACTCGGTCAAATGCGTGGTCTAGGTCAAACGAGATCAAGTAGCCATGGCTTTTCTTGTGGTTTATTTCAGCGTTTCGATTTTTTACTGCGACTTCTACTCCCATTCGAGCACATTTGAGAACAGTTTACAAGGTTATGCGCTGTCATTATACTCTGCATCCTATTTTCTGTGATTCTACTAAGTATTTTGTAGTCAAAGTTCAGCATAGTGAGAGGGCGGTATGCATTTATCGTATTTTCAGTGCACCTTTTTTTACAAAGCACAACAACGCTTTCGACAAACTTTCTTGGGACGTTACCACGGATCGCTTCATTAATGATTAAGTTCAGTTGTCGATGTATGATATCAAACGCCCTCACAAAGAAGTCTTTTGGGATGCCGTTCTATTCCGATTTTCCCGAGGCACTTGATTTAATTGCGTTGTTCTTCGGTGGTTATTTCATTGAATACATTGCGATTTTGCTCTGAGTCGTCAGGGATAATTTTTGTAGTGGTTCGGACGGCACACTCTGGTACATTTCCAGCGGTATACAGAGATTGAAAGTATTGTTGCACATGGGTTTCTATTTCCAAGGAATTAGTTATCTGTGATCCTTGGTGATCGGTAATCTTATTTATGATAGAATTATTTTTTTCCTCGCGCGTTCGTCTAATTGATAAGATAAGATAAGATAAGGTAATATAATGCTTTCGTTGTCAATGAAGCAATCATTCAAGCGGGTGAATTTGGATGATAATTCGCGTTGCATTCGATTTATTTCCGAAATCATCGGTGCGTTTTGATAGAGCTGATCGTAAGCAATTTTAAGGCGGGAGTACAAGTGTTCGTTCTTGGCATGGAATTCCCTAAACGATTCATTTGTTTTTCTTTTTAAATAACTTTTGATACGCGGTTTGGCATATTCGAGCCACCAAGACATCCAGCATCTAAAGTTTCTCTTCTGTCTTGTCCATAAGTTCCACTTATGCTTGAACTCTTCCAAGTTCTCATCAGTCAGTACATGAGCACGCATGGACCAGTACCCGTAGCCAGTCGCTCGTTCTAGATCAGGTAGACATATGCGGATTTTGCACACCTTATAATCAGAGAATGAGTTAACGTTGCTGTCCGTATGTATTGTAGGAGATTTTCGGAGGCATATATTCTGTCTATTCGCGATTTACTGTTCGCTCTGATGAAACTGAATTCGGTATTATTTCGATTCAACACTTCCCACGTATCGCAAAGGTTTAGATTAAATATTAAATTCTCCACCCACTATCACATAGCTTGCAGCGTTTTAAAGGTAAAAAGGTAGATATTGATGGAAAATTTTTTCACGATATTTATAATTTTGTACTCCGGATGGTGCATAAATGTTGCATATTGTAACTGAGTTATTGATTTTCAATGTGATTATTCTACCGTCAAGACTTCGCTGCACATTCGTTACTGGGATATGTTGCTTAACCGCTATCGCTGTATCTCGCTTAGTTTCATTCGCATTCGTAAATGTATTGAAACTAGAGGTGTGCGCCGATGCATTTTTAATCGGCGGCGGCGTAAGCGACATATTTGGCCGGCGGCGGCGGCGTCACGCCGTTGGACCCTATCGGCGGCGGCGCGACGGCGTGTGTCGGCGTAACAAATATTGACACCTATGTAACTAAAAAAAATCTTGGCAGTACAATTCCTTTCCCAAATTTTCGGGTTCTATTGTATGAGGCACATACAAACAGACGTTACAGCTTGAAGAAAATTCTAAAAAAATCATCGCCCACAATGTACTAGCGACTGTTGAACACATTGCACAAAATGTAATTCTCGCAACCACATCAATTTTTTTTAACTGATGCTCTAATAGTGCCCACCCTGCTTGCGAAATGCAAGATAATGCAAGATTTTTACAGTTGTAAAATTTGAAGAACGAAATAGACAAATTACGACTTCGCATGAAATAATGATTGCAATTGACAAATTTGAAGAATGCAGAGTAACGACTGTATTTCAATGACCCATAATAATTATTTATTGTTCTATATTTGGGAAATTAAGCAACGGTAAAACAGTTTTTGTTTTGTTTGAGGAAATTAGTTCTTGTTGTCGTTTCATTGTTTTTTGTTTCAATTTAGTCTTCCTTACCGTCGCTCCCGCAGATACCAGGTACCCTAACAGGAGGCGTTATTAATGGCATTACTGCGCAGAAATATCACTTTTAATTATCGTGTAAGGACACCTTTGAAGGTAGACACATCCCAGTTAAGCTCAGCCGGAAATGAACCGGAATCCTGGCTGGTTCCAGTTCGTATTCCTGCTACAGTGACACATCCGATTCTAGTTAGAATCGGTTGTGCCACTGGATCCCGTGTACGAACTGGAACAAGCCAGATATCCAGTTCAATTCCGGCTGAACTTTGCTGGGATTACTTCATTTTACAGGCTGACGTTTACTTTTACTTCTTGTAAGTACCAAATGTCCGCGATTATAAGGCATATTCGATTCCATGGCACTACATTTTCTTTCAACGTAAGATTTGCTTATATCTTGAATGCAAAGTATGCTCGATGTGCTGTAATCATACAGATCTGCACCCTGATGAAACCTAAATATACAGTTATTATCATTCATAATAATTCCACGACTTGATGTTTTAGCTCCTGTTGGGATGAAGCTGATCATTAAGCAAGTCTGATTGAAAATGGTCTGAGCGTATCTCTAGTTTTCGTTGCACCTACACACCGCCAATTTCTCCAGCAGTTCCGGGGATCTTCAAATTCTAATCCATTGCATACATCTATTCAGATTCGATACACCGAATCAATTAATTTACTAACATCCTATTATGTGCTTACTCACAGATCGGCATCGTGTTGTAACTTAAGAAATGGTTGTGAACCACTCCCGCCTTGCTCACTTCGACAAGAATGAGTTTCACATTTTCAGCTCATTTTTTTTTTGTTTGCATGAGATTAAAAAGACGCTTTCGGATGGGTGCAGAAACTAAGTAACGCATTTAGCTCTGTGTCAAAATCTTTTCACTAGCGCCACGCTCGCTGATATGGCGCATTTTTGTAATTTAAATCGACCGTTTTACCTACGAGTGATGAAAATTCATCTCGTGTTACGTCCTCTTTGTCTGTGATACCGGGCTGATGCAACTGCCACTGAAAATCTTTCTTGAGTGGGACTAGATGACACGATTAATAATTTATGCGACCAGAAATCTTACCCTCTGCATCGCCACATCAGTGCACCAACGTAGCTAAAAGTCAAGATCACTCTACCCAACTATTCTTCAAGAAAAAAATTCAAAATAGGTCACGATTCAATCAATGATAAATAAACCTCGTATTGAAAATAATTTTTGTGTTTTTACAAAACTAGTTCACGCATAAAAAAAGATTCCATTATACTCAAATTTTTAGTAGGTACCTGAATATGTTTAATATTTTTATGACTCTAGTTCATAATTTGATGATACATTGCTTTATATTAACTTTATTGACTGAAAAAGTAAAGAATTGAAGGATTGTGCAACGATTTTCCTAAATTCTCGTCGTGTTATCGTGATATTTTAGTCTTGAGCTTACCGTCGGATTTTTTACACAGAGTCACGTGTCTTATAGTTTTCTTAATTATTTCACGGACATGAATTGTGGCTAGGTAATGTATTTTTGGTGCTCAGCGCAGTTTCATTTAATTTCGAAAATTACACTGAATCTTAACAAAAGAATAACAGGGTTACAGGCAGGGATGCCATTATGCCAGATTTATCTGGCACAGCCAGAGGTTTTGGCAGCTTCCAGACACAAAGACAAATCTATCATTCTGTCAGATTTTTAAGTTTTGGAAGCAGCTGCATGCACATTTTGGAAATTTGGGTAAACATGTCCCAAATTTTACAAAAATCGATTGACGCACATTCTACGAAAACTCAAATATATGCCAAATTTCGATGACTATGAGGTCGCTGTCAAGTGCCAGATTTTGCCAGATATTTTTAATTGAACTGCCAGATTTTCTTTGAAAAATAGTGGCAACCCTGGTTACAAGTCCTAGTAGTTTCCTAGTATCTAATACTCGCACCTATGAGACTGGTTGCTAGCAGTTGTACACAATAGCTCGCATAGAAATTTCAAAACCAAAGAGTAGAGCGAATAATCCATGAATAATAGTCTGAATTCTTTGTAATTGTTTACGTAAGTATATTAAGATTATGTGAAAGATTTATTACTTTATGAACTATATCATGAACAGTTTCACGAGCTCGACTGGTGAATCGTGTCTAACATATAAGGAATCAACTATATCTTGAAAGTGGATGTGTTTTTTTTTGAATTTGTGGACCATTTCACGAATGGTGAATTGTAACTTATATGCTCGCAATCATAACCAGTTGACAAAGCAAGACTGGATCCATGAACTATATTCCGAGTGTCGTGTAATGATTTTCGAGAAAATATCAAGACTTTGTTAACTTAGTGATCTAATTCACAACCACTAATACCAAATAAAGATCAATATATGATAAATCATGAATCAGTTAACGTCGTATATTCGGACCATAGACAATGTTCATAGATTTGTGGATAAAATTATGAGCTAATGGTTTTCGAGTTCGCGAATTGTCGGCGTGAGAAAAAAGCGTCGGCGGCGCGCCGCCGGTCTACCTTTCGGCGTCGGCGTCTGTTGAAATTTACCGGCGGCGGCGGCGTGGCGCGGCGGCGCACAGGTCTAATTGAAACCTGGAAAGGCAAGCCTGTTACTATATACCTCTTGCAACCGCACTATGTCAAGGTCAAGTAATCGTATGAGGTTCCCTAGGCAGCTTAGTTTGTTAGCATTCGATATGGCGTTGGTATTCACACTAGCAATATTTGTGTTTCCGAAGATTCATCCTTGCTACTCTAATATCAGTAGGCACTCCTTGGTATATAAAGTTTTCACCCCACATTAGCCTTTCACATAAATATCATCCCCATACTGCTTCAAGAAATCCCTGATGTGCTCAATGGACACGTTTTCCGACAAATCGTGGATTTTAATCTCAACTCCGCCATCATCCATAACCAGCTTAACTTTTAACTTCACGTTGTTGATGACAAGATCGTGTTTGTCATTGTGTTTAGTCACTATGTCCTGAGCAGTCTTTAGATCGATGCACTTAACTTGAGCACAATTTAGCGCGTGGTTCACTTGTAGCCGCTTCACTGCATCAATGCCTAGCCCGAGAGTGTTATGCACAAATGCATGAGAAGTCGATTCTGAACGTGTTTTCGCGGTACTTGATGGTCGACATTGTTGTGTGCATATAATATGCCAAAGAAAGTGGTGTCGTCAGATGAACTGACGCAAAGGAAAGCTATCTACGATGTGAAATAAGACGCGCAACTCGAGAGCTGTTCTTACACATCTAGTCTGAACGGAGACTCGACGTGAACTGCCATATCGGATGAACGAAATCAATATAATAAAATCCCATGGTAATGCTGTTCTTTGTGTTTTACTCAAATTTTAAAACTCATTACAAGTTTAGCTCGAAAATTAGTTCAACAGTAACTTTTACGTTTCATGTGCCAAATCATAAACAGTCAAAATGTCCGTACAGTCATATTTAGCCTTTACAGTGTTAAAATAATACGAAACACCCTAGTAACAATTAAGGTTTCATGGCACTCTTGAAACTTAGATTGCACTTGTTGTGTGCTATAAAACTTGTTGTGTGCTATAAAACTAGAAATCCTACTTGGGTAAAGAGGTATAGGAATCCTTCAAAGTAGTGATTCGCGACATCACACTGGCTCAAAACAGCGTTTTGAGGTACTAAATTCATTAGAGTCAAAACTGTCCAGATTAGTGATTTTGCATATTCCACAATGTTTGGGTGTGTGTAAAAAGCGCAATCTTTTGGCAATATCATTTTTGTTAAAAAAAAATTATCATAGTAGGCCGAAACTAAAATTTATAGGGGAGCCCGGGGCTAGTTGGCGGTTGGGGTAAGTTGGCGGAAGCCCCTTTTCTCCGTTTCTATGAAACATAAAGCGTTGCCTCGCGTTCTGTACCTAGTAATGTGTGAAACAGTTGAATTTAGTTGAATTTTGGCAATGTGTTTAATTTGAATCAATTCAACCCCCAACTCACACCACATACGTCTCTTTCTTCTCTAATTTTCATTCTCACCGCACTCTTCTGGATGAATTACAAACACACTGATACAAACACTGAATAAGATTACAAGTAGTAATCGAAATACCGGTATCTGTTAAATGGTGAAGTGCAAGTGCATTTAACTATAAAAACGCTTTTAATCCACCTAACAGTGTGATGAGACATTTCTTATAACTCTTATCACTCTCTTCGGGTATTATATCGTTTGAGAACATTTAGAACTTGATGCTTCGCGATGTTTTTGAATACACATACTACATGGGATAGTGGCAGGACTCAAAGAATCGCTCAAATCAGCATAGGACAACATCAGTGCTAGAAATGTCAAACCAAATCAATGGGAAAGCGAAAAAATGGCCCATAAAATAGACAATCGAATTATTGTTAATGCTCTGTTAATAAAATATCTGAATTGTGGTGGGAAAACTGAATTTTCCTAAAGGGGTTATTTATTAATCATTCGCATGTATGAAAAAAGCCTTATGTTTACATTTGTAAGTATCGCCCTTTTAACAAAAAAGCGTTGAAATGAAATCGCAGCTCCTGATATCACGCTATCTCTGAAGTGCATGCCTGCATAGTTCTAAATTTTACTTCGACATCGACTTTTTCTAAAGGTGGCTTCCCAGTAGTATCCTTGATTTGAATTATTATCGCTAATCCTAATGCCAAAGAACAAATAAAAACCTCTCAAAAACGAACCGTTTGGGGAAATCTGGAATTACTGGAATTTTCATTTTCACGAATCTTTTCGATAGCCTTCCGTCACTTGCGTTAATGCACTCACAGTGGTCCGAATTCACAATTTAGGAAGACAAAAATTTTTGTGGCTAAACCTTATGTTTTAGAGCTATGATGTCTTCAGGACAAATAATCAGTATTGATTAGGCCATCTCCAGATGTAGATGGTATTAGGGTGGCTCTTATTGTTAGGGTGCTTCAAAAACTATTTTCTGATTGTGATGAGATAGAATATTGCAGTCTTCAGCAACATTGTAGGGGAACTTACACCAAGCAACTTTGCCGAAGACGTTATAGTTGTATCTCCAAAGGTTTTTATTTTATAGCTATTTTAATTGAGCAACTTAGGGTGTTCCTAACATAAACAGTTTTTTTGCTCTAACATTTTTATTTTTTATTTCTCATAAACGGTGTCTTCAGACAACTTTTAAAGCTTATGGAGACACATTTTTTCATAAAAGAAGAATTCAGATATCACTTTCAGAACCGAAGTTATGAGTAATATTGAATAAAAAATAAGTCCTTTTAAAATATTTATATCTAAAATTGGGGCAAACAAAAATAATTGCTTCTTCTTGCATTTTAAAGAACATACTTTCAGGCATATTTAGAAAAAAAATTGCGAAGGTGATATTTCTGATAAAAATTTAAATGAAGTTTGAATATTGTGATTTTACTACTGAAAAATTCCTCATGTATAGTCAAAATTTCTCGAATGGGTCACCCAAATTAGGTGATATCGCAATTTCGATGGAAGATCCATTTTTTGGTAGTATATGGCATTGCAAAACCAAATCCAGATGGGTTCCGCGAAAAAATTTTTTTTTTATAATTTTTTTTAAGCTGCGTACAAGGATTTCCAAATACGCTATGCTCGTCCCCACATTTAATTTAGAATAATGTAAATGGCGGACCATCTTTTTTCTCGACGGCATGTTGTTAAAAAGATTTATTCCATTTTTTATAGACAATTGTTTAAAAAATCTACAAAAAATTCGGATTGGAAAAAATTACGAACAATCTGTGACAATTTTTTGCTGATTAGTTCGTTAAAATTTAATTAGGTCGCCCGTAGTAACATTTTAAAAATAAGCGGGCTAAAAACTTCAAATGTCAATATTTTCACAGACTAACACACATAAAACTGGAAAACAATTCTTCGCCCGCTTTAACGGTCATTTTTAGTTGGGACTGTGGTCGCATTTGAGATTATGGCACCACTTATATATCGTCGATGTTGTGCTATCTTATAACAAACGCCATTTTGGGGTAAACTTAGTTAGATATGCCATATAACTTGTCTAAAAAATCTCTACAAAATCGCGTTTTCAGAATGTTAACATTCTGCTTGGTTACTGAGATATAGTGAGAAACGTGCTAAGAAATTTTTAAATTTTTGCTTCAAATGACTGTTTCTGTGCATTGGCTCTAGTTATTTTGATGCATAAGATATTTTTATGTGTAAAACTATCTGAGAAACACAATGGCATAATCATTTTTAAAACAAAAATACACAATTTCTGAGAAAAATGCAGTTGAAGTTTTAAACCGAAAATGTAGCACTGTAACTAAAAATGAGTATTTATTCTAGATTCCCTGGCCCATTTCCTTCAAAATGTACCTCATCGATTGTTTATAGACCAAATATAGTCAAAGATATGAATAAAAGTTAATAAATTAATGATTTATTTCTATGGAAAATTTTCCATGCACGATTATGACACGCCATACAAATTTTGTCATCAATACACACCTATGACACGTGTGAGTGCGACTTTTATGTACATTTATAGTAAAAACAACATAGTCAACCGGTCTTCGTAATATTTGAGATGTTAATGCAGAGTAGATAGATGCATCAATTGTCTTCTTTGAATTGTTTTTACCATTTATAAGTTTCAATATATTCAATCTCAAACATTAAAAATCATTTTTCTCGAAATGTGCTAAATGGCTCTTGTCATAAGATAGGACAACAGCGACGATATGCGCAAGTATACGGGAGATAGACCACTACTGAAAAATTGCGCCTGAGCCTGAGGGATAACCCTTTTGTAAATTAATGGTTGGGACCGCGTATAAAAGGTGGAGCTAGTGTTCTAGTAAAATTCGCGAATCGATATTTTTTTAACGAATTTCCTCAAAGTGTTATGTCTGTTAACCTATGACATTATGGTAAAAACAAATTTTTTTAGGTGCCCATCTTGATTTGGTTTTGCAATGCCACATGCTACCAAAAAATTGGATCTTCCATCGAAAATGTGACAATTTGGGTGGCCCATTCGAGAAATTTTGACTATACATGAGGAATTTTTCAGTAGTAAAATCACAATATTCAAACTTCATTTTAATTTTTATCAGAAATATCACCTTCGCAATTTTTTTTCTAAATATGCCTGAAAGTATGTTCTTTAAAATGCAAGAAGAAGCAATTATTTTTGTTTGCCCCAATTTTAGATATAAATATTTTAAAAGGACTTATTTTTTATTCAATATTACTCATAACTTCGGTTCTGAAAGTGATATCTGAATTCTTCTTTTATGAAAAAATGTGTCTCCATAAGCTTTAAAAGTTGTCTGAAGACACCGTTTATGAGAAATAAAAAATAAAAAAGTTAGAGCAAAAAAACTGTTTATGTTAGGAACACCCTAAGTTGCTCAATTAAAATAGCTATAAAATAAAAACCTTTGGAGATACAACTATAACGTCTTCGGCAAAGTTGCTTGGTGTAAGTTCCCCTACAATGTTGCTGAAGACTGCAATATTCTATCTCATCACAATCAGAAAATAGTTTTTGAAGCACCCTAACAATAAGAGCCACCCTAATACCATCTACATCTGGAGATGGCCTAATCAATACTGATTATTTGTCCTGAAGACATCATAGCTCTAAAACATAAGGTTTAGCCACAAACATTTTTGTCTTCCTAAATTGTGAATTCGGACCACTGTGCACTGGGTTCACAGTGCTCCGAAAATCTAGCGAAATCGTCTTAGGGCACCAGCGGGTCTAATTCAGAGCTATTTGCGCGGCGAGTTAAATCTGTAAAGAACACTAAAAATTAATTTCTATTCCATAATTTTCAGTTCAGCAATTCGAGAGATCGTGCTCACCGCAAGCCATGAAAAATAGACTACGTTGTGAAGCGATGGTCCCTATTTATTACAAAATCACAGTTAAATAAAAAATTAAACTATTAAAAAATTTCAAAAAGTTTAAAATTTTCACAAACTTATTAGGAAAAATTGTTTAATAAGTTTTCGTAATATTGTGTAGGAAAAAAGCTGAAAATTTTAGTATATTCTCTATCTGCAACATATAAACCCTTAAGTATACCAATTAATTGGTATACGAATTGGAATAGGTTCGCCAAATTTTGGAAGACGTCTATAAAATAACCCCTTGAAAGCTACCTAAAAATTGTTGTAGATCGATGCAATAAAAAAAATCATATTTGGCAATTCATATTTGGCTGATAAAATTGGGGTGTCAATGTATTATAATAGATATTAAGCATTCGAAGAAGTTTCTTGTGAACGAGTGTAGAACGACTTTGTTTCTACGGTCAGCGGTGTAGCCAGAAATTCGGTTTGGTGGGGGTTTGGTGAAAATCGATCATACTGTCCAAACGGCATAATTCCGAAACCATAATTTTTAAAGTTTTAAAATTATGCAGAATTATTTTCCAGAAAATAGTAACAAGATTCGTGTCTTTAGCGAATTTGTTGAGACTTTATTGTAGTCATGAATAAAACCTGCGAAAATTCACCATAAATACTTCTTGGACGATACACCGTCAAAATTATTTTATCAAATGATGCGCTGTTTAACGTTTGTAAAACTCATTGAAGATACTAAACCTCCGAAATTGGCGGTTTCATAATGATGCTATCTTGACCTTAAATTACTGTTTTTAAACATTTGACCTATACATATAATTGGTCATACAACAAAAATCAAATGCTCATCAAAATCGATCAGAACCTGCTAGAGTCGAATGTCATTTTTCATAAATTTCTCTCTACATTCGGAAAGTGTTATCCTCGTTATTAATCATATTACGTTTTCGTCTCAACTCGACGCATTCCCAAAATAAAAACCTGTTTTAATCCACCTAGTGGTGCAATTGTGCTTGTCTCATTTGTCCAGACTACGATTACATGGCTGGTTATGTTCAATACGATGGTGGAAATGAATATTACATGTTCAGTACGATTTGCACATACATACAATGGATCGACAGCCACGATCTTGAGAAACTATGTGATACTGAAACATCGCTTGAAACCAGCAGTGGATCATGGAGAATGATCCGGGAGGTCCACGTCCTGCCGAAATTTTTCAACTTAAGAAATTTTAAACTAGTTTTAATTTTAAAGTAGCAACCCCTCATTGCATACCCCCCTCGGGCCGGTATGATTGACGATTTTTAGAGTGATTGCATAATCTTTCTATATGAGAAAGGCAAAAATGTACCAAAGTCCAAAAAAGTCAATTTTTGCCAAACATCTCAATGTTTCATGCATTTTAAAGGCATTTGGCATCAAAACTACAAATTTGATTTTGAAAATTTTTCATTTCAGTTTATATGGGAATTTGCTGTGTGATTGCACTCTTCAACTCGTAACTTCGAAACCGGAAGTCCAATCAATAAAAAATTCAGTAGCAGCCGATGGGAAGGTTGTACCTTTCATTTGAGACTAACTTTGTGCAAATCGATCCAGCCATCTCTGAGAAACAGAGGTCACATTTTTTTCCACATACACACAGACATTTTCCGATCTCGACGAACTCAGTCGATTTGCATATGACACTCGGCCCTCCGGGTCGGGATTAGATTGACGAATTTTAGAGTGAATGAGAAAGGCAAAAACATTTTTAGCAAATGTTGAAAGTTATGCATTTTTTTGGTGAACAATTCTATGTTTCATAGACATTAAATCAATTTTAACTTCGCTTCCTATTGAATAAAAACCCTTATTACAGTACATCTCTACAAAAACGAGATTAATTTGAAAATAAATCTGAGGATTATGATTGATTACAGAACTCTGGAATTTTCTATTGGAATGTTTTCAGGCAGGAATTTGATATTGATGCTATTAGACAACTGTGAATTCAAGACCTATAGATCAGTTACATATCAGGACCCCATTCCGACAATTTATCAAAAGTCCTCATGATGTTTACAACAACAGGTTATCAATCTACGGATCAGATAATTGTTATTGTAAAATTGAATTAAATCAGTCTGCATCAATAAATTTTCAACTTCAATCCAATATTTTTTTGGGTGTGGTGGAGGGGGGAGGGGGGTTGTATGGTGTTAAACCCCAAAACCTTCTCTTGGTTACGCCGTTGCTTGTAGTTATTTATTTCGCTTTTCATTTTCCGATATGTTTCAGATCGATCCGATGGTCATAAGTTAGAAAAATTGCAGTCAGAAGGTTCGCACAAATGAACATGTTTGCACTGATAAGTTATCAAGTTCCTTCCAGACAACTTGGAAGTGTTCGGTGATTATTTCTAGCGGTTGTAGATAGAAAAATGAAATACAAAATTCGTTTTATCGAAATAATGTTTGGCATATTTCAATGGATTATTACTATATTGAACAATAAATAGGCGACAAAGAGTAATCCACAAACAACAATCCATAACTTTTAAAGTATTCAAAATAGATATTTAAAGT
Source organism: Topomyia yanbarensis (assembly GCF_030247195.1). Classification (NCBI taxonomy): domain Eukaryota; kingdom Metazoa; phylum Arthropoda; class Insecta; order Diptera; family Culicidae; genus Topomyia; species Topomyia yanbarensis. The sequence continues at coordinate 7,448,437 of NC_080671.1, forward strand.
CTTCAGTAAAGTTATTCGCAAAAGTAAGAGCTACAAATTTGCTGAAGACGTCATTTCGATATAATCACTTCCAAGAAAATTTGTGAAAATATCTCACTCATAAGGGGATTAATCAGCAAAAGCACAATACCAAAAGAAAGGGCATATTATCTTCATTAAATTCCCGAAGATACTATTTACCTAAAATAAGCCGTTTTGGCGCTAATAATAAATTACATGTTTTTGGTAATATTTCTGGCAATGGGAAATGATAAAAATCTTTCGTCCGCATTTAATTATAAATATCTCTTTTGATAATAGTCCGATTTCAACAATCTATAGCTTGTTCGAAAGGTATTCGTTAAAGCTATCTAAAAACATATAAATTGTTAATCTATATTGTCAATTTCGGCAGATAATTTAAAAAAACTGCGAAAAACGCCATTTTTACGCATTCAAACATTCATATCTTGGAAACTAAACATCAGAATCAAAAACAAATTAAAAGCGTTCATACTGTTTTTTGGTTCTTTCATTTAAAATTGGTTTGGATAAGATCGGTTCAGCCATTGCTGAGAAACACGAATGAGAATTTGTCCGTTACATACACACACACACACAGACACACACACACACAGACATTGTCCCAAATCGTCGAGCTGAGTCGATTGGTATATAAGACTCGGCCCTCCGGGCCTCGGAAAAAATCTTGAAAGTTTGAGCGAATTCTATACATTTCTTTTATAAGAAATGTAAAACATAGTGGAATTAAATGGAAGAAAACCTTTGAAACATTACGTACATTCCACTAAGACCTCCGTTCGCGTATATATTGACGAAGTTGGAGAAAATCGGGATAACGTTGTCTAGAGAAATTTTACCGCCAATGATTATTCCGTTAGAGTAGCAGCGAAATGGATCGCGAAAATGGGCATCGATATAGGGTGAAATACTGCCGCTAAGAAGATCTCAGCATCAGCTAGCAGATAAATAGGAACGACTAGCACCAAGAAGGATAAGAAACCCGGCAAAGGTGGTTGTAAACAGATGTAAATTCTTATGGTCGACACCCCCGGATCGGTTCATGTCTCAAAAGGGTACGATATTTGCAGCAGACCTGAGCTGGTGAGATATATCGCGAAAGTTTGACAGCAAGTAAGGAAAAGTAGCTATGGATAAAAACATGACGATTAACACAAAACAAAATAAGCAAGAACACAATCCTTACTAAAGCAGTACTTAACGGTTGCCCCGGATGGATGAGGATTACGAGATACAAGAGGTTTTTTTTTAGTCGGATGGCTTAACAACTACTATAAACCAATCCGAATCCATCACGAGCCAGCAGGCGTTTTTATAAAGCGTTTTCTAAGGCAAACCCCTTAAATTTAGCTATAGCTTTTTTCGCTGTGACTTTTCGTGCAAACGATGTTCCAGACAAATGTTGAGGTATTAAAACCACATAATATTGTTGAAGACTGCATATAAAAATTAAATTATTGTTGAAGACTGCATGTAAAAATACTGTTGAACACTGCATATAAAAATTTCACCTGAAATCGGCGGCGCGGCGCACACCTCTTGTAAAAATACTCATTCGTTTTAGTTATTGAAGAATTTTAAATTTGTTTTACACCAAGTTCAACTGCGTATAAGAGAGAAAGGTGCAAACCAAGATGGACGAGCAGGCACTATTTTCAATGTCCGGACTACGCATAATAATGGTAAGAAGGTTTTAGGCTCATTTTGTAATGTTTTTTTACTTGGGTATTTTTACTTACAGTCTTCAACAATATGTGGTGTCTGGAGCACGGGTAGCACGAAAAGTCACAATGGAAAAAAGTTATATTAAAAAAAACTAAATTTTAGGGTGTTGCCATTGAAAATGCTTTACAAATCGATAACATAAAATCCTACAAGTTCAACTAGTTCAACAAAATTCTTTATTACGAGCATTTCTAAAACTTTGTCGAAGACACCAACTTTCTACTTCGTCAGCATAAAAAGTTAATTTTTTTAATTTGATCGTGGTAAGTCAGGCCTAATTTTAGTTTTTATCAGGTTGTGAGGAATATACGACCAATTCGTCCAAAGATACCTCTAGTGAATTAAGTTCACGTTTTTGGGGTTTCCGACCACTATGCAGCGGTGTCTTTTGATGACTCCTTCTCGATAACAAACATTTACCCGATTTGTTGAGCAGAGTTGTCTGGTTCACAAGACTAGGTCCAGGCCTCTGAAAAAATCTTCAAAGTTTGAGGGTTTCTGTACGTTTCTTTTGAAATAAACGTTAAAAAATCAAAACCCCCCCTTGAGAATTTTCTGCGCACGGGCCTGCAACACTGTTTTTTTACGCGGTACGTATCCCCCGCGTGTAAAAAACCTGGGTGTACCCAAAAACGCTACTTTGAGCCACTGTGCATCAGGGAAAGTTCCACCAATTTCCAATGGCCACAAAATCACGGTATAAGGAAAATCCTTTTTTTGGACATTCGAACATTTTTCCGAATATATTGAACATGGTGCAGTATAGTTCAGAGAAAAATAGTTTTTTTTTCTATTCTAGTGGGGGCTTTGTTTCTGAAGCTGTCTTGTACCGAGCTATAAATTTCAGTAAGACATTGATTTTTCACTAGCTGATAACACAATGCCTCCATTTAAATATTAACAGTATGTGGAACGCTTGTATAATCGATTTCCTTCTGGTATACACGCAGCTGACAAGATCATGTTAAAAGTTGTTTCTTACGTAATTTGTGTAACGATATTCCAACAATAGACGTGACCAGATAACAAGGAAAATAGTATGCAAATTTCTTGCATTGTAACCTAGTCGAGAACTTGTCATAAATAGCATTTAAGAAAACTCCCATTACTTTTAGAATTTCTATCGTGTTAAGAAGGAAGGACCCTGAACTAAAGTCTATTGTAAGTTAGCACCACAAGCATTTTCTCAAAATCCATCAAAAATAGCTATATATTAAAATTACAAACAAACTACATTTATTCACATTGAACGCAATCCAGACTCACAGTCACATACGATAAGTTGGCAGTATTTGGAAACGGGAAGAGAGCGTATATCACATATTCACCTACGGTCCAGGCTTAGACGGTTCCGGCGGCAGCCTCCAGGTTCAGCGACTGCTGCGAGACGGTGTGTCCTGGAAGGGGAGCATCATGGACGGATCCACGGTTGGCAGCCAGATAGCGGGCCTCCGGCTGGGCAACAACGGCCACGGCAGGCTGGGCAACAACGGTGGCCGGTTGGGCCACGATTGCTGGAGCGGCTTCAACGACGGTCGAGTCCACCGAGCTGTAGGTCAAAGCTGGAGCGGCAGCGTAGGCAACCGGGGCAGCATACTTCGGAACAACGTTGGACTGGACGACGGTGGTGTGTGGGGCGGCAGCGTAAGCAATTGGGGCAGCAGCGTAGGTGTACGGGGTAGCGGCATAGGTTAGGGGAGAGGCGGCGTAGGTCAGAGGAGAGGCGGCGTAAGCGTATCGTGGGACCACATTCTGCTGTACGACGCTGGTGGAGTACGCCAGTGGAACGGAATAGGTGACTCCGGATCCCGAAGCAACAACGGCAAAGGCCATCATGACTACAGCGATGCACTGGGGGGGAAGAAAAGCGTTTGGGTTAGTTTAAAACCGCATTGATCACATTCGAATTCGATTGAAGAACTTACCTTCATGATTGTTGATTTCTTGGGGAGTTTAGTCTCGGAAGGACGAGTGAATACTGTTTCGAGTGCTGGTGTGTTCTGACCTTCCGATTATTCAAAGGCGTCTTTTATACCCAAAATAATTCTACAACATACTGATCGAGAACCCGAACGGCAAAATTATCCGAACCGAAACTGGTTACCAAATAAAAATCTGGATCAACCAGTGCGTAAAGAGTAACTAGCAAATGTAGACAAAAAATATAATCGAAGCTATTAGCAGTTCATTCCATCACATCATTCGCGACCGCCCAGCAGGTACTTTGTTCCGTTTTGCGATTTCATGGTGGCTAGGAATGTGGGTTGTTGACATTTAGAGGCGCTTTATCTTAGATTCTTTTTTGGGGGTTTGCTCGATCGCAAGTAGAGTGGTGTAAACTATAAATTATAATTTCATCACCCACAGGAGGATGGAGTAAAAAACAGGACAATCGGCTTTTGAAAAATAAAAATCCAATTATAGTGCTATTTATTACAGTGATTATTAATTCAAATGGCTAATTGGTAGGGATTTAAATTTCATCAACTTTGAGCAGAGATAGAGGTATTTTTTAATTTCGAACAATTTTACTACACTAGGATTCGATGGACGCTTTAGTTTATTTTTCAGTTTAATATCTTACATAAAATGCCATCAACTACTTTGCAATCAATTTTTTCGGTAATTTCAGAGGCAGAGGAATGTAGTAATATACTAAAAACGTTAAACCCACTGAAAGCCATTTGATTCAATGCGTTTATAAAAGTTTGCAGGCAATGGATTGTTTCAACTCACATATTGAAATAAATCGAGTAATAATGAAAAAATGTGAAACTGCCTCCATTACCCTAGTTCTTCTTAATCCGACGGCATCAATCAATCGATGACAAGTCTATTAATACCCCTGTTCATGTAGTTGTATCTGCCGAGACAGGAAATGGAAGATTCCAATTAGGGCAAAAGAAACAAAGCATTTTTTTGGACTCCGTCTGTTTATAATATGGATCATGTTAATTTTTGGCAACAAGTTTAACCATACTCGTCGTTGTTGTTCTATGTTCTGTTCAACGAGAATTTTTGTTTTGGTATAAAAGACACCTTCGGGTCATGAAGAGGACATAGCTCAATAGTATTCGAAACTGTCGAAATCTTCTCGTCCAGCCCCGTAAGAAATCAACAATCATGAAGGTAAATTTTCTACTCCAACTATTTCAATATTAAAACTAATTTAATCACCTTTCTTCAATAATAGTGCATCGCTGTAGTCATGATGGCCCTGACCGTTGTTGCTTTGGGAGCCCCGAGCACTTATTCCGTCGTCCAGCAGAATGTAGTTCCCCAGTTGGTAGCGCCGGTTCCGTGGGCTAGCTATGCCGCCGCCCCAGTCACCTACGCTGCTGCCGCTCCCACCGTTGTGCATGCCAATGTTGTTTCTCGGTATGTGGCACCAGTGGCCTATGCTGCCGGTCCAGCGCTAACCTACAACACCGTCGACACCACGGTTGTTGAAGCCGCCCCAGTCGTAGCTCATACCGCCACCGTTGTTGCTCAACCCGCTGTTGCCGTTGTTGCCCAGCAGGAGGCCCGCTATCTGGCAGCCAACCCTGGATCCGTCCATGAAGCTCCCCTTCCAGGACACACCGTCTCGCAGCAGTCGCTGAACCTGGAGGCTGCCCCCGGAACGGCATAGATTTTTATTGAACCAAAAAAGTTAATAAAGTATTAAACAGAATATACGTGACATATGATAAAATTTGACTTTTGATTTTGTGGTTTGTTGGTACACGTCTTTAAAATTATTCGTCCAGGGTTTGATTCAGTCGATATTGGGACATACAGTGACAGACATAACACTAGAACACAATTCATTACCAGTTGGATTTAACATTCAATTTAGATATATTTTTAGTTGTGAATGTTGTCGCATATGTGATGATGGCGCCACTGATATATCCGAAAGTATTCTAGGGACAGACAAATAGTGAAAAATTTCTTCTGGGAGTGAATGGGCAATTGAAAATTAGTGTTTGGGCGCGCGTAGAAAGCAGTTAAAGTTCTAATTAAATCGGTGGAACGATATTTTTGGAGAAGTTTCATCGTAGTTTTATACACTGAAACTCTTTTTTTACGTAATTTTCAATTTACGTAACTTTTTTTACGAACTAAATTAGAAATAAAGAACTCTTTTTGGAGAGTTTGAGTTCGTACATTACAGCATATAACATTTTAAAGTTACATGAAAACAACCAACATATGATTCAGCTATATAGTTTAATCAACAGACCCTATGGTTGAAATATATTTTGGTTGCTTTCATGTAACTTTCAAATGGTTTACAATATCGCCTTGATGTCAAAGAGAAAGTTGCACGAAAGTTTACGGGCCTTTTGAAAAACCTATTATTGTTGATGGAGAAACGCGACAAACTTATGAAAAGGTCGTAATAAAACAAAATAATTGTGTTGTTAAAACAAAAGTTAAAATATCTCGAGAACTACTACATTTTAGAAAATTTTTGTTAAGAGCATTTCGATTTAGAATGGCGTTTAGAATCATATTCAAAAAGAAAATTGTATTTTTGACTGCAAATAGTAAGAATTATAAAAAAATGTCAAAAGTTGTTGTTAGGAAAACTTTTTTATTGAAAGCTTCTCCATGATCCAAATACACTAAAAAGGTTGCTTTTACGTCTTTAAAACGATAAACATTAAATTTTTGACATTTTTTGATGGGGTAACGCGAATAACTTTTAAAAAGAGCATAATTACACGAATTGTTTTTGAAGTAGCAAAATTTCAAATATCTCGAAAACTATCGCATTTTGGAAGATTTTTGTTAATTGCATTTTGATTTTAAATAGTGCTCAGAATTATATTCTGTAATAAAATTACAATTTTGTATGTCAATTAGTATGAAATTTAAAAACATGTACGAAGTTATTGTTAGAAAAACTTTTTACCGATTTTTTCTCCATCATGCATTCACAATCAAAATGTTTCTTTTCTCTTTAGGTTTTTGGTAACAAAATATAAAAAATTAAAAAAAAATGGGTTTTTTCGCAATTTCAATTTTTATTATAAATTTTTGTTTTTTTGAAAAATGACATTTTTTTCAGTGTATATTTTTTCGGACAGAAGTATTCATTCCCTGTAACTTGTTCTCAGATAATTTTGCTGTATAAAATACAGTAATCGAACAAAAAAAATTTGAAATTCATGCACGTAGGAACGTTTACACCCTTTTGAAAAATTACTCTTATATCAAAATAATTGGAATATTTTGAGAAAAATATCATGGAAAGTTTCGTTCGAATCGACGATGGTCATATTTTGAGGTCGGCCGGTTTCTCATGGAATCCCTCTATAACCTCAACAATATGGGTATTTTCAGAATGGGGTTGACGATTGCATGACGGAAATCGATGTCTTGAACCATTTTGAAATCCAAGATGGCGACTTCCGGTTTGGATAAATTTTCTGTAACCTCAACAATATGGGTATTTCGGGATAGGGTAGACGAGTGCATGACGGAAATAGAACCCATATTGTTTGATATCAAGAATATTGCTTAACCAGGAATCGTCATATTGAACTTGGAAAAGGTTCCAATTGTCCATTTTTTGCATCTACTTGGGAAGCCCATTCCAAAAATACCCATATTGTTAGCGTTATCAAGAATATTGCTCAACCGGAAGTCGCCATCTTGGATTTAAAACTGGTTCCAATTGTCCATTTTTAGCATCTACTTGTCAAGCCCGTCTCAAAAATACCCATATTGTTAGGGTTATCCAGAATATTGCTCAACCAACGAATATTAATAAGAATGTGAAGCAAACTTTTTTTACGAACTAAATCCCAAATAACGAACACTTTTTTTACGAACTAATTCAGTTTGCGAACCCCCCGGTTTGGTTCGTAAATGGAGGTTTCAGTGTATATGTTTGCCTATGATTGGGATCGAATATCATCGTAGTGAAATTGCAATGTTAACAGTCAAAACTGTTAAGAATCTTTATTTGAATCTCGTGAAGTGGATTTGAAATAATCCTGTGCACTGCAGAACTTTGTGTAGATGGGTTATAAACAATCAAACATTTTTGCATTTCTCATATAGAAAAGTTATGCAATCGCTCTGAACATCGACTTGTAACCGAGGACCAGAAGGCCGAGTCTCCTACACCATTCGACTCAGTTCGTCGTGATCAGAAAAAGCTATAACATCGCCATAGGTCGCTATTGAATTTTATTTGGACCGGAGCTCTGGTTCTGAAGTTATAGGTTGAAAAGTGCGGTCACGCATCAAAATCCCATATAAACTTGCTATATAAATTTCGCACAAAAACATTAAATATTTGTTGTTAATTTTGTTGGGATGACTCTGGCTCACTGACATCCAATTAAAACCACGGTGTGTATGGTAGAACAATTTTATTCGAAAAAAATCGGCATCGCAAAAACTTCAGCATGTGATAGAATCGGCTTTTTTCGTTCATTTGAAAGTTAAATTAAAATATTCTGTCGGAGGCTCTAGAACAACTTTTTTTTGTTTTTTTGTTTGGTTTTTCAATGAAACTGTTTCACATTTTTGCCCCTAGGTAGTACTTTTGACATTCAAATATTACTAAAAGTGAGAATCTGATAGACAATTTAATTGTGTACAACTTTGTAGAAAACTACATCCCAATCTAAAATCGCCAGAGAAAGCTATTAAATTTTCTAGATTCGCACGGGGCCTATTGGTAAAGAAACTTTATTCCAAAAACATGTTCATTTGTAAAAAAATGGATTGTCTTATTTTAACAGTGTGCTCAGAAGAACCTGAATGATAGCAAAGTCCCACCTTTAAGAGGAAAAAATATAATTCCAGATTCCACCGTTTTATGTGTACCAATGATATTTTAGGAGCAAGGAGATATAGAGAAGAGTAGATAAAATTTGAACGAAATTAAGACACTTCTGAAAGATGCTGGGTAATGCAGCAAAATGAAACCGTTTTTTCTGACACAGATATATTGGTTCCTTCTTTTTTATTTCTTCACTTATTCTGGAGTGTGCTTGATATAATCTTGAATCAACTTTTTTGCTCGTTAGCATCTTGTGGGATAAATTTGGCCTAAATTTTAACTTTATATTTGATCAACTCGATTAGATATTCAGTCATTTGATTTGATTTCGATTGAGAATCCTGATTGACAGTTTCATGAATGATAGAAAAATAATTCGATGAGATTTATGTTCAAGTTTGTTAACTTTTGGGAATCACTGTACATTGAACAGAAATCGCAATAGTAAATGAGAAATAAAGGTTTTGTCTATTGTACGAAGATAGCGATCTCAATATAAAAGTAGATATAGAAAGTATCACCTTTACCCGAATGACGTGTTGCTGTCAATGTCTCCAGATTCAGAACTGAACTGGCAACTCTGTCTTCTTGATATGTTGTCTTTGCTCTTATCCCATATTATGAGGGAAATCTTCAATAAACAGACTTGTATTACTTTGAGAATTTACTGAATGTAAGGTCCAGCCTGATATTTTCTTGTTCGTTTTTTATGATCCGTGTTCAACGTTTAACGACTCCGGATTTTCTTCTTAAAGGAAATTATGAAATTTGGTTTTGTTCTTTTTTCTAAGATTGCGTGAAGCGTGTTCGATTTGGAAACAAGATTTGAGGACAAGTAAAACTCTACATCTATAAATTCTGATGAAATGAAAATGAAAACAAACATGGATCCAAAACTCGAAGACCTCTTTCAATCATCTTTCTTTTAATGTTGATAAGGGCAAACAGATTCTCAGGATTCTCCAACCAAAATTGCAATAAAATCCGTTTATTACATTGACTTGAACTGTTCACTTTAGTTCATTCAAATATAAAACTTTGAATTTAAGCTAATTGTATTTTACCAGGCAGGATAGGATCAGGAAGAAGGGTCATTCTAGTTTACATTAGCTATCTCCTAGAGCGAGAAAAGAAATGGAAAAGGCATGATAAACTCAGTGACATTAATCAACATCTTGAAAAGGTATAAGATTATCGAATAAATTTGGACAACACCTTTCCACACCTCCTTGTTTATAATGTGTCATATTCGCCCAAGACCCGGAGGAATCTGAAAATATATTTTTTCTGCTGAGAATGGGACTTTGTATATATTGAAATTTATTTGAATTTATTGTTCATTTAAACCCAACATTTTGTTGTAAGTCCTTGTTAATCGACTTCTTAACCCATAGGCCCCGTACACACCTAAAAACTGATAAAACTCAAATAATTTTCTCGGGTGATTTTACATCGATTTATAGCATTCTACGAAGTTGTAGACAATGAAATTGTTCATCAGATTCTCACTTTTAGTATTTTTTTAATGTCTATAGTACCAATTAGTAGCAAAACTACGAATTAATTTCATTAAAAAACTTAGGTTTTCAATCAAAAAACTTTAAAATAAAAAGTTGTTCTAGACCCCCCGACAGAATATTTTAATTTTACTTTCAATTGAAAAGGAAAAGTCCATTCTTTCATATCCCGAAGTTTCACGGATGCCGATTTTTTTTGAATAAAGTTGTTCGACAAAGACACCATGAAAACCTTTTTGAAGCTTCAATTGAAAGGTATAGTACCCCTATCAACAGCTGCCGAGGTTCATTTGAATCGGAGTTCTGATTCCGGAGTTTACACATAAAAAACTCCAAAGGCGTTTTGCTTTTCCTGCCCCAATAAATAAATAAATAAATAAATAAATAAATAAATAAATAAATAAATAAATAAATAAATAAATAAATAAATAAATAAATAAATAAATAAATAAATAAATAAATAAATAAATAAATAAATAAATAAATAAATAAATAAATAAATAAATAAATAAATAAATATATAAAGGTTATGCATTCGCTTTTTTCTCAAAGGTGGTTGGCCCGATTTCAACAATATTACACTCAAATGAATGCAACATGATATGATTTTTCACAAATTATTTTCTATATTTTGTCATGAAAATTAAGAAGCCTAGACGTGGTTATATCTTATTAATTTTAAAATCGTATGTTTTACATGCAGAATGTAAAATATTTAACTCTTTGTTGGCGTCGTGATTGAAAAACTAAATTTAAAAGGTGCTTTGTTTACATATTTTCGGCCAACCGATCCATTTCACAAATGCACTTTTAAACGCATTTTGATGAACATTGTTTCTAAAAAAATTAACAATTGAAACAGAAAATTTTTCAGTACATTAAATTTATTAAATAATTTCAGCTGTTGATCATAATTTATGTTGTTTTTCTTGTCCAGACGTTTATTGAATTTTTCTTGTCCAGATTTTTACTGTTTTTTTATATTTTTCCAATGAACCCTGTTTGGTTATTGTTGATTCAGTTCACGATACTTAGCGTATGTTGATTCTTCAATAGATATCGATCGATGAGTTTTTTTTACGTTTGCGCTGATTTGCAGCAAAATACTACGATTGCAAGACGATTTTTCTAGTTAGGTTGTGTCTGGATAAGTGGTAATTTTCTAAAATGTGTGATCGATGCCTATTGTTACGTAGGAAACGTTTAGTTGTCACTGTGTTTATTATATAACTTCAGATTGTATGATACCGCTCAAATAAGGGCCTTCTACGGCACTTGTGTAAATGAATCGTAAAAACTACAAGTTAATTCCCTTTGCAAGTCGTATGTGCCAATTGAATACATTTAAAATTTCTTGGTTGTATACTTACTGATGTAAAATACAATATATTCGTAAATCGCTATAAATTAGTTCTCTACAGGCAATTTTCGTAAAATATACGAATTTTTCGTACATATGATGAATCATTCGTTGTTATATGGAAACGCTTTTATATTTATTACTTTCGTCGGTAAACGAATTGTTCGATGAAATATACGAAAGTTTTTGTAATATTTACGAGCACCTTTCATAATATGAACTACTTTTTCCGTAGAATTCGCCAACACGAAATTTATTCTTTACAGTAGAGTGACGTCAAGTAGATCAGTTTTTTGACAATCTCGTGCCATATTGGGAAGGTATTTTTTCGAGTTTTTTTTTTAAATATGGGGATACGATAGTTTATTCGACGTCAAATAAAACAAGGTACACGCCTAGAAAGACGCGATTCAACTTTAATTTGAAGAGGATGAATACTGCAGATTATTTAAAAATTAATAATACAAATAATCCATTAACGTCATTCAGGTAAGTACAGGTAAGAAAATGAGGAAGTGCCAAATGATGTGAAATATCATGAAATTGCAGAAGAAATTGTTGAAAAAACATGTTTTTAGCAGCTGCGTCTGGTTTTGTACTTGCGAATGACTTCTGCGGTGTCCTCGTCGTCGCCAGAGTGTAGAATGGAAGTTGTGCATTCCAGCTCACGTGGTTGCTTAGCTGTGGGATGACCACTTTTTCGCTTCTGAGTATTTTTTGGATTGTTTTTCCTTTTTTTTCGTTCGTATTTTTTCGATTATCTAATTCAACAAGAGCATTAATTATTATATTATTAACTCACGCAAAATATGTGATGGGCTTTCATTGATGACGAGCACTTTCCATTCGTACGAGCACGTAATGTTTCGCACGGAACCTTGAATTGTTTAGAAGCGTTCTTAATGTCTTATTCACTTCGTTTTGGCGTATTTCGCACAAAATTACCCACAATTTTCCTGTCAAAATAATTCAAATTTACATTATACTAATGACCTATAGTGCCCCCAAAATTGCCTAAATAGTCAATAACTTCGAACGAGTAGCTGGTGTGCGGAGGATCTCCTGAACCTCTTTCGTGTCCAGTTGATCCATATTTCGGTGCAGTACAGACTCGATCAGGTTCAGTAGAGTCATCATGAACTGCGCGTTGATTTGAATATGACTAAGTTTGAGTTTGTCTGTCTTCCGGGCTAATTCGTTAAGAAGCCGAACTCGTTCGGGATCCTGCCGGAGCAATGCCAATATTTTAATTGGCGATAAAGTGCTCGGGCGTCAGGAGAGCCATCGTTTTAGTTATGACTCCCCGGCACCACAGCATAGGTACACCCTTCCGGTGCTGTTTAAGCGTCCAATAGGCAATTAACCGCAGGATAATCAGTGAATTATTTTTAATATTTCCCAGATGCAATTTCCTTTCCTCTATAGATGGGCTTGTTAGGGAGTCATTTTGTGTGTTCTTTGTAAAGTAATGCACTTTAGGATTTATAGAAGCGAGATTGTTGGAGCAATTAATTATTAATTAAACGGAACATTTTACAAGCATATTAAAACTAGAAATAACTAGGGGGAGTGGTTCAATTTTATTAAGATTAGGGGGATTAATTAGGGCTGTGTTTAAGTAGTGGTACAGTTGGGCATTTCTTAACGAGATTAAATACTGATCAACTAAAACTAGAAGATAGGGGGGCACATAAGTTTTGGTAAGGTATTCAAGGAGGAGTAGAAGGTGAAGTACTACATCTGTGTATCAGGGACAGGGGAGAGAGGGTGGACAAGGCTGACAGGGGGGGGGGGATATTAATTTTCAGTTTCCGGCGTCGGAAATCAACGGTAAGGATAACAGATTCGAACGGATGCATCATGTATTGGGACGCCGAGCGGTCTTCCTCGAGCCGGCAGGTGTTTCTCCAGATTTTCCCCAGAAAATATGGAATGTGCTTTCTAGATGTTATTGAACGAAGAGCTTCGATTGAGCTGAGGCTATCCGAGACAACAAAGTAATGATTGGTGGGCAAAGTATCAATGATCCCAAGGGTATACTGAATAGCAGCAAGTTCTGCGACGTAAATGGAAGCTGGATCATTGAGTATGAATGAGGCGGTGAGGTTTTAATTGAATCTACCGAAACCAGTGGAGCCGTCGAGACTTAACCTGTCGGTGCAAAACATCTTGCTGCAGTCTTCTCGAGATTTACTGTGAAAGATGCTTGAGATCACTTGCGGACGTGGATGTGGTGAAGAATACAGTTGAATCAGAAGCATGAGGTAGATTGACACGGTTAGGATAATATGAAGAAGGATTGATATTTTGTGCCATGTAGTCGAAGTACACGAACATAAATCGGGTTTGAGAATTGAGCTCGACAAGCCTCTCGAAATTTGCAATTACTAACGGGTTCAAGATATCGCATCGGATGAGCAATCGAAATGAGAGGTCCCAAAATCGATTTTTCAGCGGAACGACGCCCGCCAGCCCTTCCAAACTCATCGTATGAGTCGAGTGCATGCAACCCAAAGCTGTAATCTGTAATAGAGACCACACCGTCATCTGCAAGCTGCCATACCGTGCAGGATTCGTCAATGTCATCGACGTAAAAGTTGTAGAGAAGGGGGCTTATAAATGAGCCCTAGGGAAGAGCTATCAAAATGTTGATGGAAACTGAATCAAAGCCCCCTTAATACCTAAGAAAACGGATGCTAGCTGCTCTTTGCTAGCATAAGCCATCTGAATTTATGTAGAGATCGAGAAAACAAGAATCATTTTCTCAAACAACTTCCGGGTACAAGGCAGCATTGCAATCGGTCGATACAAGTTGTGGTCGGAGGCTGGTTTCTCTGGTTTTTGGATGGCGATGACCTTCACTTGCCTCCAGTCCTGAGGGACAATGTTACCCTCAAGAAGCTTATTGAATAAATTCAGCAGGCGACTCTGGCAGATTCTTCAACACAGTGAATTTGATTCTATCTGACTTATAAGAGAGGAATGAGAACTTCACCATTGAAAAAGTGTTGCATAAGGGGACGCGGCGTGGTAGATTTTCTGTACTGGGGTGGAATGAGGACTAACCTTTTTGACGCAATCGAATCTCGTTTTCTACACTCTCGCTTGCACTGTTCCGGTTTCACCTAAGCTGGGAAGTGCTTCAAAGGTTCCCAATGTCAGAGAATTTGAAGCAGTGACTGTCATCCAATAGGAAGCTGATTTAACATAGGTCCTCTTCCCGTCAGCTGCGACTGCGAACCGGAAACCCCCATCGATTTTAACCGGGCTTGCTGGTACATAGACTCCGTACTCCTTCGTAAAAGGCTCGAAAGGCAGCAATATCATTTGCCGGTTCAAAACCATTTTCCAGCACCGTAAGCTTATCAAGGCGAATTTCCTATACTTCTGTCATGGCCAAATATCGCTCCATCAGGACTCTAGAAATCTACAATTGATTCAAATCTTTGTTGTCTATTGTATTTTGATCACGAAGGATCCGGTTGAGGAGCGTGGACATTGTTTCAGCTGGGGAGTCAATTTAATCCATCTCACCTTGAGGCGAATCATTGCCATGTGTAACTTAACTTTTGTTTGAGGGTATCTAGGCGGCTCACAAAGAGAAGAAGCACTGCTACTCTACTGCTCTGAGCCAGTACAGAAACAACAGAAATTCAACTGACATCATTGTCGGATTAAACTGAGGTATTCCACGAGCAACCGGTCGACCACGAAATACGGCCATCGCCGATCCGAACAAAATTTTGCAGTAGTGTTCGATTTAATCTCTTAATGAGTTTCTCTGGCAAATGCAACATTTTGATACAAGGACAATTTTTAAAAAGACGTAGATGTTTCGAAATTTTTTCGATTCGCTTACTGTATTTTATATAGTAAAACTATCTGAGAACGAGTTACACGAAAATGAATACTTCAGCACAAAAAATACACTGAAAAAAGTGTCATTTTTCAAAAAAAAATCATGTTAAAAATTTAATTTGCAAAAAACCCATTTGGATTTTTATCCATAAAAACCTAAAGAGAAAAGGAACATTTTGAACGTGGTTGAATGATGGAGAATTTACTAGTAAAAAAGTTTTTCTAAAGATAACTTTATACATGTTTTTAAATTTCCTACTAATTGACAGACAAAACTTTAATTTTATGACAGAATGTGATTCCAAGTGTCATTTCAGGTGTTCATCACTTCTAAAATAATGTTGAAGGAGAAAAATGCAAACAACTTTTTACCAAAACAGTTGAATAGGGGGTGCACGTGTCCCTCCCTGGAGACGTCAGTGGTTATGACCTTTTCAATTGGCGTTGTGTCGGCCTGTAGAAGATGTGTTTTGTTCTACATACAACGGTTAAGTAATTTGATGCTAGACAGCTTACCGACCCCAATTACTTTCAATTGTCAGAATCACTTAGCGTTTTGGTCAGAAGTTTGTCACACGATCGCGTGTGTGCTTCACCACCATCAGGCATTACCGGCGTCTATCTTCCCCAATCAACATGATTAGGAAGTTTCAGGGCGTTTTTTGTGATTGCTCATAGCGTTACGCTGCATTATTGCTTTAAATCGCTGTACACACTTGACAGTCAACTAAATCACCCCGGTACAAACGTACTTTGCTGAGAATTACGTTCATACTGATTGACTGGTGACTAGTCACCTATAATATGTATGTAGATCACTGCTGGCCACTATGCGGATAATTGAACCGGGTGATTACAGGTCCATTATCATTCAGCTCCAGCTGCAGAACCTGTCACTCATGTTCTAGAACTGGACCTAGCGGTGGTCGAGATTGACTTACACTTGTCGGCTTTGTTCTGCCAATAGAAATTTTTCGAGCTACTTACGGATCAGTTACTTCGTTCAGGCGGTACCGCAGCATTTTTCTGCGTGATATGATTGAACAGCAAAACCACAATTGCCGTGCATGGTTGACTTCATTTCTCCGGGTTTGCAGCCGCGTTACGCCTTAATTCGACGCCCGGACATTATTAATTCTTGTTCCTGTCCAGAATGCCTGGTTTTATAAACTCTATATAAGTACGCATGTTTATTGGTAAACCACCGTCAATGAGTGATTGTCGGTTGAAAAGTGCTAATCGAAATGAAGGTAATAGGATTAATATACATGTCGAAGTGTAATGTGTCAAACGCCAACGGTTTATTTTCTAATAGCTCATCCTGGCTAGTATCGTGCTGGTCGCGGGCGCCGTCAGCGCAACGTACCATCCTTACTACCATGGCTACAACCCTTACGCAGCCTTGCAGGCACTTGGACTGTACAACCACTATGTTGCACCCGTTCCGGCAGTTCCGTTCTCCGGTACCTACTCGTATCATGACGGTCACAGGCCTACGGTAGTGCAAGTGAACAACGGCGGCGGAGGTGCTGGTCACGGCGGAGTCGGCAGTGTCCATTCTATCCCATATGCCATCAGCAATCCATACCCGTGGAATTCATGGAGCGCTTGGCGACCTGCTGCAGCAATCCATTATGCTCCACTGCCGGTAGTGAAACCACAGAAAACTATCGTTCAGGCCAATCTCGGTGGCGGGTTGGATCCATGGAACTACGGGGCGTTCTACGGAACTGGAATTTACGGTTTCGGGTTCAATAATTACATCCCAGTTAGACTGGCGTAGTGAGAATTCAGTTAAGAAATCGGGAAATAAAACGATGTCGTTATTGAAAGAAATATAGGAACAGTGAAAATTTGGTTGTTTCGATTATAGAGCCTCTTCCTTTATGATTATTGTCTCTTGCTTTTGAGAACCAAATTAACCCTTAAATGCGCAACCATCTCAAAATTATCATAGTAACGTATTAAAACTGTGAGACAATTTTCAGAAAATTTGAAAAAATTGCTTTGCGTCTTTAACGGTTAAGGTGAGCTGCGTACAAAGTAACTGACTTACAATCTATGACATGGAATTCCTTCACCACTCCCTACCGGCTCTTCGAACACTGTTAATAATATTGAAAAATGTCCATTGTTGTCAACTGTAATTTGGGAGT
The DNA here is from genome assembly GCF_030247195.1 of Topomyia yanbarensis. NCBI lineage: Eukaryota > Metazoa > Arthropoda > Insecta > Diptera > Culicidae > Topomyia > Topomyia yanbarensis. The sequence continues at coordinate 7,465,858 of NC_080671.1, forward strand.
TTTCATCATGGTTGGTAAATCATTATTCGTTGTAGGCTTTCCTCCTGAAAAGAAAAAAATTCAAAATGCTGAAAAGACTAATTTCAGTTATTTTAATATTATTTGCTTGAGAATTAAAGACTGTTTTCGAAAGTTCTATTTAAAATTTAGAGTTCGATGTAAGTTTGAAACAGTTTCAATTGATTATTGAGTGACATTGACTGATATGCCACCGATGGACTCAAGCTCAACAGGCATGTTCAGTTGGGAAAGTATGGAATAGTATGGCTAGGCAGTGCGCTGACGAAGAGGACGAAACCGGAAAATCTATTTTAAATTTGTTACATCGTACTAATTTAATTGATTTTGATACGTTGAACTTTTTTGTTTGTCTACATAATTAATTAATTGATTATAACAATTATTACAATTAATCTAATTAGAATTACTTAATTTTCATTTATTAGTTATACGAATTTGGCATTGCAGTCAAAATAAGTTTTTCTCAGGGTCTGAATGAGTTGAATGCTCCATTTCCGCACATTTCATAAAGAACCCGTCATGGCGATCGGTATTTAGATATTGTCGTATCTATATTGTTACGCAATTTACAACCTAGAACAGTTTTGTTCACGTCACCGCCTGACGACCATAATGATTAATCTAAAAAGAGAATGTACGAAATAGCCGTCTAACTATTTGCGAACCGATCTGCAAAAAGAACCGAAAAAGTTAGTATAAATTGCTGACTTTTCGCGAAACACAATCATAGCATCAGTAGCATTCAATCAGTTCATAAGTGCCAAAACAAAATTTCAAAGCAACAATCATGAAGGTAAAATTGAATTATTGCTGATCAGATGAATTGATCCCCATTAAATCGCTTATTTCTTTGTGCAGTGCATCGCAGCTGTAGTCATGATGGCTCTCGCCGTAGTTGCTGAAGCTTCCTACGCCCCGGCGGTCTACGCTGGTCATCACGGATATGCTGCGGCTCCTGTTGTGACCTACGCCAACAGTTGGGATCATGCTCCAGTGGCTGTGGCCTACAATCACTGGAATGCTCATCACGTTCCTGCTGCCGTTGCCTACAGTAGCTGGGATTCTCACTATGCTCCCGCTGCCGTAGCCTATGGTGCTGCTCACTGGAATAACCAGTGGGACGGTCACCATCGTGCCGCTGTTGTTGCTGTTGCTCCGGTCGAGCATTCTGCTTCGTATGTTGCCGCCAATCGTGGAGCCGTGCATAAGGCACCACTCCCAGGTCATGTCGTCAACCAGAAGTCTCTGAATCTGGCTCCAGCACCAGGAACTTGGTAATTCAGTTGCAATGGTATCGGGAGAATCGGATTACAACACTCGTTTGAAGAAGGCTAATCTTTTGTGAATATTGTAAATATTATACAATAAATTTCGTTTAGTTAATTTAATTCAGTTTTGATGGCGTTGTTTATTCCGAAATTGCATATAACGTGTTCACATTACGAGTTAAAACATGTTTTAACGCTATCTCGATGCCTTTTTCTTGTTGCTAATTATTATAACGTGTTTTAACTCTGTAGTGTGAACTGATCGAAATGCAGTCAAATATTTAAAATGAGTATATAGATTAAAATTTAAAGAAAATTATTAAAATGAAGTAAATGAAAAAAAAGGAATTGCACGAATTCCAGAACCATTTTTTCAGAATATTCGGAAATGTTTGAGAAAATTCCATTATTATTTGTAGGTTTTCGTTCCTTTTTTCGTGACGGCGTTTTTATGATTATCTGGTGTTTCTAGTTTATTGATGGGCATTAATTAGTCATCAGGAAATCTAGAAATCAGGAGTATGTTTTGTTATTAAAATATATCTTTTTGGTCACAGATTTCTGAAAATTGATTTTTGATGCAGAATAGAATTTTCGGGTCCAGTATTTTAATGCGCAATTGGAAGTAGTAAACTGAGATATGGTCACATGTGCTTTCAAGCTTCTTAAACAGAGAGCGACAGAGAGAATGCGATTCATGTATATTCATTTGCATTGAAGTAAATAGAAAAAAATGTCAGGTGTCTATGTTGGCAATAATATTATTGTCGATGGCATAAAAGCAGTACATTCAGTCGATTAAATGCAGTCTCTTTCCACACCCATCCTTATCACTTGCGAATTGTTTCGTTCGGAATTCTCGTTCTGGACGTATGAGTTTATAAGTCCTATACAAAACAATACCATGACAAAGGAATGGTTGAAACTACCGACACTATACGCAGACTAGCGAAGTGTCAAATTACTGTCAAAAAGTGCAGCCAAACGAGCAGGGGAAGCATGGGAGGAAGCCCATGCAAAGCTCATAGAGTCCGCTGTGATGCCAGTTGCTAGTTTTATTATTTTTATCTTCGTATGGCTGTGTATAATGTGTCTGTAGTTAAAATTACCAGAAGAAGTATTGAAATTCATCAAAAAGTAAATGGCCATTGAAAGTGTCCCCGGACTGCTTTTGAGACACGAACATTCTTGAAATTACTAGTCATATTTTTTCCGCAAATACATATGCTTTTTGTCAGAAGATCATAAAAAATGTATATTGAGGTGTTCAATACAACTCAGCGTCAGTTGTAGCTACACAGTAATATGTATGGCAAAAATTCAGTGAGATCAACTATTAGTCCAATGCATAAACTCTGATTGTAATCCTCGCTAATTTACGTGTACAATACAAAGCACTCAAAAGAAACGTCTACTGAATTATCCAATGCCTCTCTACTAATTCTGGCATTGAAGCTTCAATTGAAGTGTTCTCAGCATAAGGCAAATTTGGGCAATTGAAACCATCGCCATATGTTGGGAACACTGCCATGCCGCTGCAATAAGATGGGTGCCGCTGCGAAGAGATAAATATGCGCCACAAGGGTGTGTTGACAGAAGGAAAGGAAGACGTCAAACGACATAGATGAGTGAGATAGAGAGTGATAGAATGATTTAGTTGTCAGTGGACGGAAAAAGGTAAATAATAAAAGTAAAGGAGGTTAGATTAAAGCGAGTGATAGGAAAGACTAATTAAAATTAATTTGCTGAACGTTGATTGTCAGCGGTCATACCAGTAAAAACAAAGGCGATTAATTAGTACGTAAGTAAATAGAATGTAAATTTCGGATATTATATACAAACAAGAATTCTATAGGCACAACTCGCATCGGAAAGTTCGGAACGGAGAATAAAACTTATACTACGGTTAAAATCAGCTTCGTTCGGAACGGAGAATAAAACTTATACTACGGTTAAAATTTGGATAGTACGGAGAAGTAGTGAGGAGGAGAAAATCAGACTAAAGAAACACTAAATGTGAGTAAAACTATTGAGTAAAATTTGCCTATTTCTAAATTTAAACCTAACATTGTTAAAACAAGTAAAACTTATTTGCTAACAGTGAACATTTAAAATACATTTTAGCTTTGATCGGCTTATAGTAAACGTCGATTGCCAAAGAGGTGTTATTGTTGATCCGAACAAAAATCAAAGATTTATTTCGGTGTGGATTGTTCTTCGCATAATGGCTTCTCGTAATTCCAAAGGGGAAGATGTGGGTCATGACGAGGCCCCCCCTACCGTTTTATCGAAATGCGTGTATTGCAACAAGCATGAGTCGGAGGATGTAAACTGGGTCCAATGTAAAACTTGCGAGCAGTGGGCCCATTTTTCCTGCGCTGGCGTGAACGAGAGTATTGCGGAGAAAGATTGGGACTGTTCAAGATGTGCCCAGTTTATCGTTCAGCAGCTGAATGTCCCCAAACCAGGTAAGACGCGGTCGACTAAAAATAAGACCGGATCGAAAAGCGACTCAGGGTCTGTTCGCGGCAATGGATCTGTTCTAGAACTAGCTGATCAGCAGTTTGAGGAAGAACAGCTCGCGCGCGAAAGAGCCTTTGCGAAGCAAATTGAGATTCGGGAGAGAAGATTGCAACGAGAATTGGAATGGAACGCAAAGCAGCTGGAGATGGAACGAAATATACGCAAGAAGGAGCTTGAAGTGCAGCGTCGGATGCAGGAAGAAAAATTAAAGCAAGAGCAAGAACTGCTAAACGCTCAGTTGGAAACTGAGCAAGAGTTTTTCAAGCAGCGTGATGCCATCCGTTGCAAGATGAACAACAGTCTTCAGAAAGTTCAGTCGTGGATGGACGAGGAAGCTGCTGTCGGTGGTACGTCGGAGCAGAACAAGAAAGTTGATTCTTGGCTGAAGCAGCAAGAGAAGGACGTAACAATTCCCGCAGCAGATATTCGCGGTGCGTACAATAAGGGTGGGAAACCGATTGTTACCCCGGTACTAAAAGGTGCGGGAAGTCGCTGTTCCGGAAAAAGTTTCACACCAGTCAACGAAAAGGTAGTGAATGAGGTTTCCGAGGAAGACAACTCTGATAGTTCTGAAGGTGAACCAGATGAAAACATGAGCGCGGGTAGACATTCGCGAATTGCGAACGGAAATTTTGGAACGCGCGGATCAGAGATATTTAGCGCCTTTAGAGAGCAAGCTGTTCCAAGTGAAATTGGCAGAAGTCTCTATGAATCGGAAGGGCAAGTATTTCGGCTAACCCGAGAGCAGATTGCCACGAGGAAGGTGGTATCCGGAAATCTACCGAAGTTCAACGGAGATCCGGAAACATGGCCACTGTTTATTAGCAGTTTTGAAAACACAACCAGGGCTTGTGGTTACTCAAACATTGAGAACCTGGATCGTTTGCTGAATAGCTTGGGAGGAGAAGCGCTCAACGCCGTGAGAAGCATGCTGATACTTCCTGATTCCGTGCCGGAAGTTATTCGGGATCTTCGCAGATTATTTGGCCAGCCGGAGAAGTTGCTAAAAATGCTGCTTAATAAGGTCAAGAACGCTCCACCGCCAACAACGGTAGATCTAAAAACCTTCGTTAGGTTTGGTATAACGGTCAAACAGCTCTGCGACCATCTAGAAGCAGCTCGGCTTCGCGATCATCTTCGTAATCCGCTTCTGGTGCAGCAGCTCGCCGAAAAACTGCCCCCAGAATATCAAATGAAATGGATAGAATACAAGCGCGGCAAGAAAGGAACACCACTGCGACTGTTCACGGATTACATAACAGATATTGGTGATGTCGCTTCCGAAGCAGCAGCATATTCGTCGACAGTAAATGACGTAGCGCGATACTCCAAGGTTAAACCAGCCAGGAAGAAGGAGTTTGTACACGTTCATGATTCGGCATCGAAACGAGAAGAGGGAGTGCAATTGGAAAGGGTTAGCAAAGCTTGTTGGATTTGCAAGCGAACAGATCATCGGATCAGGTTCTGCGACGATTTTCGGAAGATGAATATCGTGGAGCGGTTGAAAGCAGTAGATAAACAGAAGTTGTGTGGCATTTGCCTCAATAGGCACGGTGACAATCCCTGTGGCTCTAAGGTTCGATGTACGGTGAAGAATTGCAAGGGGAATCATCATACACTTCTACATCGCGTTGAAGAATCCGTACAGCTACAGAGGGTGGAATGTAATGCACACAGAGATGCAGATCGTTCAGTCATATTTCGCATGGCGCCGGTGACGTTGCACTATGGAAAGAAACGTTACGAAACACTAGCGTTTATGGACGAGGGTTCGTCCACCACATTAATGGATGAGGCAATCGCGCAGATACTGAAAGTGGAAGGCGAGCTTGAGCCGCTGATCGTAACCTGGACAGGTGACATCAACCGTTTCGAGAATGGTTCCCGGAAAGTCGACTTATTGCTGTCGGTGAAAGGATCAAAGGAAAAGGTTCCGTTAGAGAATGTTCGCACTGTTTCCGAGCTCTTGCTTCCTAAACAAGATATGCGGTTTGCAGATGTAGCGAAGCACTATCCGCATTTAGCGGGATTGCCGGTAAAGGATCTTCTCGGAGGACAAGCGACAATTCTAATCGGGTTGGATAACCTACATCTATTTGCGCCGCTGGAGTCACGAGTCGGTAAACAGAATGAGCCGATCGCCGTGCGGTCAAAGGTTGGATGGACGGTGTACGGACCAGAGAAGCGGAAGCCTAGCGCTAGCACCTTTCTAAATTTACACACAGTTGCATCGGTTAGTAATCAGAAGCTTCATGACTTGATGCGGAACCAGTACGTTTTGGACGATGTGGGTGTTACATCATTCGCCATACCGGAGCCGAAGGAGGAGCAACGAGCAAAGGCAATCCTGCAAGCGACGACTAAGCGTGTAGGCGAACAGTTCGAAACAGGGCTACTGTGGCGAGATGACGTTCGGCGATTCCCTGACAGCTACTCAATGGCATTGCGAAGAATGAAAGCACTGGAACGAAAGCTGGAGAAGGATCCAGTATTGAAGCAGATTGTGTGTCAGCAGATAAGCGACTATCTGGCGAAAGGATACGCACACAAAATAACCAACGCAGAAATTACAAACACACCAAACTCGGCAGTCTGGTATTTACCAGTTAACGTGGTGTTGAACCCGCGCAAGCCAGGAAAAGTGCGACTGGTGTGGGACGCAGCCGCTTCGGTCGGAGGAATTTCTTTGAACTCGGAGTTATTGAAAGGGCCGGATATGTTGATACCCCTTCCACGGGTCATTTGCCACTTTCGAGAGCGTCCAATCGCGTTTGGAGGAGATATACAGGAAATGTACCACCAGATTCGAATCAAAGACGAGGACAAGCAAGCGCAACGATTCTTGTTTAGGCCTGACCAAGGGGAAATGCCACAGGTCTACGTTATGGACGTTGCTACCTTCGGTTCCACGTGCTCGCCCTGCTCCGCGCAGTTTGTAAAAAATCTAAACGCGGAACATTTTATGGAAAAGTACCCGGAGGCAGCAGCAGCTATTGTTAAGAAACACTATGTAGATGATTACTACGACAGTGTAGACACAGTAGAAGAAGTAATACAACGGGCTAAAGAAGTGAAGTATATACATGCACAAGGCGGCTTCCACATCAGAAACTGGGTGTCGAACTCGGTAAAGCTTCTAGAAGAGCTTGGTGATCGTAGCTCGAACGGAGCAGTGCATTTCAATCGAGACAAAGGCACAGAGTACGAGCGTGTGCTGGGTATTGTTTGGGAGCCAGCTGAAGATATCTTTTCGTTTGCTACTGTGTCAAATGCAAATTTCACGAAGGTACTGGAAGAAGGAGAATGTCCAACGAAACGAATAGTCCTCAGTTTCGTTATGGCACAATTTGATCCAATGGGATTCATCGGTCCCCTAACTGTACGCGGGAAGATGCTGATCCAAGATCTCTGGAGAACCGGCTGCGACTGGGATTCCAAAATTGATAAGGAGTCGCATGATAAATGGCGACGTTGGATAAATATGATGCGAAACATAGGGTCCTTCAAGCTGCCTCGAAGTTATTTCGGAAATGCCAAATCGAACGAAATAGACGATCTGGAGTTACATATATTCGCTGATGCCAGCGAAAAGGCATACGGCTGTGTGGCGTACTTTCGAGCGATCGTACGAGACGAGGTAAGGTGCGCCCTAGTTATGAGCCGTTCCAAGGTGGCTCCACTGAAGCAGACATCAATACCGCGTCTAGAGCTACTGGCAGCAGTTCTTGGAGCACGATTGTCGAAAACAGTTATCGATAACCACAACTTTGGTATTGGAAAAGTGGTGTTCTGGATTGATGCGAGCGTTGTGTTGTCCTGGATTCGGTCTGACCAGTGCAGATACAAACAGTTTGTTGGCTTTAGAATTGGCGAAATTCTTAGCCTGACAAAATTGACCGACTGGCGGTGGATACCAACTAGACTTAACGTAGCGGACCAACTAACTAAATGGGGTAAAGATCCGGATATGCACGCTGATAGCGCGTGGGTCCAGGGGATGGAATTCCTGTACACGAACAAGCAGGAGTGGCCAAAGAAGGGACTACCTCCGGCTAATACAACCGAAGAATTACGCATTCATCTCTTGTTGCACGATGTGAAGGTGCAAGCAGTTCTCATCGATCCTTCGCGCATATCTAAGTGGACGGTGCTTGTTCGTACCATGGCGTCCGTATTCCGTTTCATCTCGAACTGTAGACAAAAGGTCAAGGGGCTACCGGCGGAGAGTTTCGTTGATGAACTAAAGGTGCTGAAACGAAATAAAGATCGTCCAGTAAACCAATGGTTAGCAGTTGAAAAATCTAGTCCATTGAGCAAGCTGACACCGTTGATCGACGAAGCAGGCATGATTCGCATGGAAGGCCGTTGCGAGCGAGCAGATGAACTACCATTTGATCTGCGATTTCCTATAATTCTTCCGGATAACAACAGAATTACCTACATGATCGTCCTAAACCTGCACGAAGAATGTGGACATGGATACAGACTCATGGTTAAAAACAAACTGAAGCAGCTGTTTTATGTGGTTCACGTGGACGCAGTCGTGAAGAAAGTATCGTCGGCTTGTATATGGTGTAAGGTTCATCGCAATCGGCCTCGTGTTCCGCGAGAAGCTCCGTTGCCGCTGCAACGACTTACCCCACATCTTCGCCCTTTCAGCTTTGTGGGAGTTGACTACATGGGACCCTTTGAAGTGGCTGTTGGACGCCGGAATGAAAAACGTTGGATCGCATTGTTCACCTGTTTAGTAACTCGAGCGGTGCATTTAGAGGTGGCGCACGGGCTAACAACACAATCCTGTTTGATGGCGATAAGTCGTTTCATCGGGCGACGAGATTGGCCGATTGAGTTCCTCTCGGATAACGGGACCAATTTCCAAGGGGCTAGCAAAGAGTTGTTGGCACAGCTCAAAGGAATTGAGTTTGATTGCGCTGAACAATACACAAACGCGAGAACGAGGTGGACATTCAACCCACCCGCGGCACCCCATATGGGTGGCGTATGGGAGCGTCTGGTACGATCGGTGAAAGAGATATTGAGAGCAATTAACGACGGAAGACGGCTTACGGACGAGATTCTTCAGACGTCCATCGTAGAAGCAGAGGACATAATAAATTCACGTCCGCTAACATACGTGTCACAAGACTCAGAAGAAGTGGATGCGTTGACCCCAAACCATTTTTTGTGAGGTCCTCCATCTAAGCAACGAAACGTAACGAGTCCACCACCGTATCCGGCTGAAGCACTTCGTGATACGTACAAACGAACGCAGCAGTTAGCTAGTGAGTTGTGGCAGCGCTGGATCAGGGAATATGTTCCATCAATAAACCAACGAACCAGGTGGTTTGGCGAAACGAAACCGTTGAAAGCAGGCGATTTGGTGTACATCGTCGAAGGCAACAATCGGAAATGCTGGGTCCGCGGCATAGTGGAGGAACCTATAGTGTCGAGCGATGGTCGTATACGGCAAGCATGGGTCCGTACCAGGACCAAGCGGTACAGACGAGCGGCAGCAAACTTGGCCGTGTTGGAATTAGACGATGATAACTCTGAACCGAATGATACCTTCGGATCAGGGTTACGGGTCGGGGAATACGTTGGGAACACTGCCATGCCGCTGCAATAAGATGGGTGCCGCTGCGAAGAGATAAATATGCGCCACAAGGGTGTGTTGACAGAAGGAAAGGAAGACGTCAAACGATATAGATGAGTGAGATAGAGAGTGATAGAATGATTTAGTTGTCAGTGGACGGAAAAAGGTAAATAATAAAAGTAAAGGAGGTTAGATTAAAGCGAGTGATAGGAAAGACTAATTAAAATTAATTTGCTGAACGTTGATTGTCAGCGGTCATACCAGTAAAAACAAAGGCGATTAATTAGTACGTAAGTAAATAGAATGTAAATTTCGGATATTATATACAAACAAGAATTCTATAGGCACAACTCGCATCGGAAAGTTCGGAACGGAGAATAAAACTTATACTACGGTTAAAATCAGCTTCGTTCGGAACGGAGAATAAAACTTATACTACGGTTAAAATTTGGATAGTACGGAGAAGTAGTGAGGAGGAGAAAATCAGACTAAAGAAACACTAAATGTGAGTAAAACTATTGAGTAAAATTTGCCTATTTCTAAATTTAAACCTAACATTGTTAAAACAAGTAAAACTTATTTGCTAACAGTGAACATTTAAAATACATTTTAGCTTTGATCGGCTTATAGTAAACGTCGATTGCCAAAGAGGTCTTATTGTTGATCCGGTCTTTGGGCGCCATTTTTCCTGGTTCTAATTTGTGCATATTTTGGGAATTTTATCATTTATTTTTCATAAAAGGGCATTCCAATGCAATGAATATGCAAAAACAGGTATACATGCTGTATTAAAATATATGTTTTACTCAAAATTCAGTAAAGATATGGTAAGTATAAAAAAAGTACGTGGGAAAGCTCTTTTCGACATTTTCGTCTTTAAACAAACATATTACACAGTTTGAAATACCCAAGGATTTCCTAAACTATATTATAAACAAACGCTCAATATAGAATTGAATTAAATTGAAGTTGGTGACATGACTCTCCTTAGTGCAACGTTTCGAAGGAATAGCCCCTCATCTTCAGAGGAAAGCAGGGTTTGAGCAGGGTTTGCAGTTTCTCAGGACTATGAATATTTTCTTGTTCAGGAAAAATGTAATATAAAATTTGTTCTTAACTGAAAAAATCACATGGGGTTGGGTTTTTGCATATTGGCCCTAGATGAACAAATCTTCCAAATTTGGTTTAAATCCGTGAAGGTCGATTTCAATTTTACATCTTTTTTGACCACTTCGCGTGGAATGACTCATATCCAGGAATGCCAAAGGTACTGGTAAACTTCATTTTTTTTTCGGTATATTTACATTTGCCCAAGCCGTACAGCGACGCATCACTACAGCTCTTGCCAGAACGGTAGCCAAACCGAGTACATTTTCCCGTAGAGCAGTAGAATATATTTTTGTTTTGCTGCTGTTCTCCGACTGCTCGGTGAGAGTGTGGCGTAGTAAAGTTTGTTCTCTCGCTTTGTACACTTTTCTCTGCGTAGTCAAAGGGAGAGGCCCGCACACGAAAACGTTGATGCCAGTCGTGGCGTAAACGAACCGCATTTATTGTCGTCGTTTGTGATTGAAAACATTGAATAGATTAAAAATATTAAAAAGTGTAAAATAAGGAAAAAAGAAGCTGTACCGCTCGCGTCTGGTGGCTGTACTGGGGGCAGTATTTCTTTGTCATGTTACTGCTTTGCTTACAGACTGCCGTACAGCGCTGGGCGTCCTACAATAGCGAACGACAGCAGCGTCGAGAGAGAAATGAGAATGTAGGCAGAAAAATTACAGCCGCAGAAAAGGTAGGCATTTTGCATCCTTGCCCATATCTAACTTGGTTTTCCCCAAAATGGCGTTAAGATAGCCCAAGTAACAATTATAGTTTTATAGCACACTACAAGTGCACTCTAAGTTTTAAGAAGGGCTTCAAGAGCATAATAAAACCTTGATTGCTACTTGGAAGTACAACAGTGACGATTTGACGAGCCATGCTACTAAATACCCTGGATGTACTAGTAACCTCCAGGAATGATATGTTCCATTGGAATTTTCATTATTTGAATAGTATTCATTATTGTAGCACTCAAAAACTAAAATCACATAAAAATGATAGTTTTTTTTGTAGCGAGTGTGACATTTTTAGAACTTTAAGTTTCCATTGTAAATCTGTTTTGGAATTGTTTTCTGTAAAAACTCTTCATACAATTTTCAGTAACTATTTGGACGCTCATGTCATGTCATTAGAATACAAAGTACATGAATCTACAGAAGCAAAGCCTGGCAACATGCTTGCCTGAAGTCTAGCACAATAAGCAGAAAAAAATCACGAAAGATGATTTCATGATTTGATAATATAATAATAATTGTCATTCGTGTAATACTAAGTATAATAACGGAATAAGTTACAGCAACAAAAATTAAATTAATTAGCTTTTTGACATTTATTGTTCAATATTCACAAAAGGTTAACCTTCTTCAAACGAGTGCTGCCGATACCATAGCAGCTGAATTACCAGGTCCCTGGTGCTGGAGCCAGATTCAGAGACTTCTGGTTGACGACATGACCTGGAAGTGGTGCCTTATGCACAGCTCCACGGTTGGCGGCAACATACGAAGCAGAATGTTCGACCGGAGCAACGGCAACAACGGCGGCGCGATGATGACCGTCCCACTGGTTATTCCAGTGAGCAGCACCATAGGCTACGGCAGCGGGAGCATAGTGAGAATCCCAGCTGCTGTAGGCAACGGCAGCTGGAACGTGATGAGCATTCCAGTGATTGTAGGCCACAGCCACTGGAGCATGATCCCAACTGTTGGCGTAGGTCACAACAGGAGCCGCAGCATATCCGTGATGACCAGCATAGACCGCCGGGGCGTAGGATGCTTCAGCAACGACGGCGAGAGCCACCATGACTACAGCTGCGATGCACTGTGCAAAAAAATGAGCGAATTAATAGGGATCAGTCCATTTGATCAGCAATAATTCAATTTTAACCTTCATGATTGTTGCTTTGAAATTTAGTTTTAGCACTTGTGAATTTGTTGAATGCTATTCAAGCTATGATTGTGTTTCGCGTAAAATCAGCAATTTATACTAACTTTTTCGGCTCTTTTTGCAGATCGGTTCGCAAGTAATCAGACGGCTGTTTCGTACGTTCTCTTTTTAGATTAATCATTATGGTTGTCAGACGGTGACGTGAACAAAACTATTCTAGGTTTGTAAATTGCGTAACAATATAGATGCGACAATATCTAAATACCGATAGCCATGACGGGTTTTTTATGAGGTGTGCGGAAATGGAGCATTCAACCCATTCAGACCTCGAGTAAAATTTCGTTTATATGCAATGGTACTGTGTCTGTAATTCGAATTGTAATTGTAAATGAAATTTTCGTGAAATTAAAAGCAATCTTTTCCCAAAACGCTTTAAAATTAATTAAAATTTATTATATTATCAGGGCACCAGATGTGCTTCAAATTAAAGTATTTTGTCGATTTTAATTATACCTTTTTCATGCAATTTGGACTATTGTATTGAACATCGGAAGGTAAAAATTTATCGGATTCTAGCACTCCAAGAGAAGCACCTATCTTGATCTAGATAGGTTTTTCGTGTTTTTTGACCCCATCAGTGTCAATCAAAACATTTTTTGGAACTTTATGTGCACTGGAAAAAGTGAAAGGCGTGAAAGGGTTAAACAACTACCGATTATACATATTTGTCAGTCTTGTCTAGTTTGACGGTCTAAGTTTCTTTCAGTAGTTGTTTCGGTTTCCGCAATTAGCAATCCTAAATTAGATGACACGATATGACCTTCGCTCGACACACCCCCAAATATTTTTTATTTATCACTTTTATTTGTTGAGTGGTTTTGAGTCCATTTTCACTCTGTTTCCATTATCAGTCTATCGAGTTGATGTCGTTAGGAAAATTAATAAATCTGTTAAAATTCTGAAGATAGTTACAACACATCACGCCTCAGTGAATGTACGCATACATACATTTGTATTGCGTTTTCTACCTTTACGAGATAGAGGTGCTATAAAGTGTAAGACGCTAATTATTGCGGCTATAGCCAATTTGATTCGCGAATCAAATTGGCTATAGTTATCGGAATGAAACAAAAGTTTTACAGTAGTTCAGTATTTCTATGTATTTCTTATAAATTCCGGTTAATTTTTAGAATGAGTTTGAGTAAAATGCTCGATATTTGCGATTGATGCTCTCCAGCAAAGCATGTACAGCCGTTTCCGTACGTTTCATATAGTTTTTTCCACTTACTCGCAATTTCCTTTTCATCTTTCGCACACTTTTTGTCTTTTCGACTTTTATCTTGGCCAAATAGGTTTGGCGCCAAATCCACCGTATTAGCCACAAGTGCATATGGCCTGCTATATCAGGTACTTCTAAACGAATTTCGTGTTACTGAGTAAACCTCTAGTCCAACGTGATGCTCGGTTAGTTAGTTACAGTGATTACCGAAGTGGCTTTAGATCTGAAATATGTCCCGAACCCGGGACTTCCGGAATTATCGATGGTGAACAATATATTCAAATAATCTTTGATTCGCCATCAGTGATCTAGGCTTGCGAATCGAAGTAATTTGATGTTCATTTAAATAGATTTTAAACCTATGAGGTATTACAATTGCACCAGTTTATATGAGAAATTCCTATGTGACCACAGCAACCACTCTGTAACTCCAGAACCAAAAATCAGAACTGAATGAAATTCAAAAGCAGTCAATGGGATCTTTTAATATATTTCATTTGAAATTAAGCTTGTGAAAATCGGTTGAGGGTTTGCTGGAAAATAGGTGTGACATTAGCTCAGGAACGTAGCGAGTTCCCTGGGGGCATCAAGAACCGTCATAGGTGGCCAATGTTGTCAAAGCCACTTTGATTGGTCTTTACTGATCTAGACCCGAAATCCAAGTAATGTTGAACCCATTTGAATATGTATTACATCATTCGGACATCATAGGGTTACCAGTTTATATGGGAATTTGCTGTGACCGCACTCTTCAACCTGTAACTCTGGAACTGGAAGTCCGATCGGTTCAATTTAATAGCGTCTTATGGGAGCGTTATACCGCTCATTTGTGCAAATCGGTTCAGCCATCTCTGAGAAAATCGAGTGTCATTATTTGACATACATATACATACACACTAGGGTAGGGAAAAATGATCATTTTTTTCAGCACAGCACTTTTTTGGCTCCATTTGGGGTCCCAAATAGCTGTGCAAAATTTGGGGTCGATTGGTTTTGACCCTGCGTAGCGCATTGTATTTGAAATTTGTATGGAAATTAGTATGGGAAAAAACTTCTTTTTTGCATATTCAATTCTACAGACTACAATTCTTCTTGCAGTATGTTAAAAATTAGATAGAAGTGTAGTTCAGGATATGCTGAACAACTTTGCCGAAGGATGTATGGCGTTAGAGTGTCTCTAAAACAAGTTATAGCTGTTCAAAGTTCGATAGATCGAATTAAATGCCAAAAATCATTTTTATAGCCAACATTGCGGTGTTCCAACGATATTTCATATAGCATACCAAAATAACATCATATATTTTAGATTTACCACATTTGTATGTTTGGATGAATTATTCAAAAGCCTTAGCTCAATTTCATGGACGTAGGTAGTGGAAGAATAGGGCGTAGTGAGGGGGGGGGGGGGGGGATTTGCTCTTCGACATATAGAAATTCGAACTGAAATAACTGAAATTTTGTCGAATTGGAATATTCAGATGAATTATTTTAAAATATTTGCGCAATCCACCAGAGACCCAGTTCAGCAGCAATTTTTGCTTTAGGTGTTCGAACAGCACCGAAAAGAGCATCCTATCAAATCATAGTGTGTAGTAAACTGAAATATAATCGATGCAATTCTCTGACATATTAGCTCGACATCCGTTGATTCAGTCTGTAACTTTACTTCTGTTGATATAAGTCAATGCAGAGGGATACAGTATATTACGTTTCATCGTAACTGTTATGCATAGGACAACGTGCAACTGTTTTAAAATAATTCATCTGAACATTCCAACTCGACAATATTTCAGTTATTTCAGTTCGAATTTCTATATGTTGAAGAGCAACTCCACCCCCCCCCCCCACTCACTACACCTTGTTACTTAACTGCCTACGTCCGTAAAATTGAGCTAAGGCTTTTGAATAATTCATCCAAACATACCAATATTGTAAATCTAAAATAACCCCTGGATTCTGAGGATAAGTCGAAAAATGAGACCACAGATTACAGAAGTTCATTTATTCATTTTAATTTTTTCTTTGCAATTTTTACCACTCATAAACCAAATTTTCGGATTAAAAATAGTTGTTTTTACAAATTTGCATAACCAACTTATAGGGTCTAGAGTATTTTTTTAAAAATCGTGCTAATTTTATTGTCCAAAAGTAAATCGCTGTATTTTTTTTCAAAAAACTATTCACCAATCTGACACTTTTCACTGTATCACAATAAAAAGTAATAAGAAGAGTTGCCAGACTCCTAACAAATAGATTTCATAAGATTGGAACCCTTTCACTTCATATTCCTGCGTTTTGAACGAAACGAAAAGGTGACAAGATAGTTGCCACTGGCTTTTTTTTTATTGGGAATTTTATCTATTCAAAAAATTATATCAATGTATCATTTCGGTTTACTACCAGAGGCCCTGCACTTGATGAAGTAGGACGATGCTTCGTGCACAGAGGCCGAGAAGATTCACCGTTTTGAAGTCGCCATTTTAAACTTTCGAAAAAAAATCATTTTCTAATTATTGATAAATAACGAATAAAAGAACAAAAGCAGAAATTCGTATGTCTTTTCATTTTTCCGCCAAAAATACTCAAAGTCCTAAAGCAAACATGCGTTCCCATACCAATGCATCAATGTATAGGGCAAAAGTTTTACCTAATGTCGTTTTCGTTTTTGACTGTGCACTACACCGGTGTAGTCTCTTTTTTGCACTACACCGGTGTAGCACCAGGAAAAAACGAAAACGCCGTACGAGTCACCAAGCCTTAAACATGCGTCTTCGTAAGGGTGAGCTGCTGCTATTCAAGTACACCACACGCATGCTCCAACTAGCGGCTCAAGTGTGATGTGTGTCAAAGGATTCAGGGCCGGCGGATACCGTGGGTAGTATGGGTAGTACTACCCACTCGAAAATAACCGAGAGGGGAAATACCCACTCGAAAATTTGGAACAAACTAAAACCTGAAATTAACCGCATATTTGTCTTGCGCATAAAATGTATGCGTCTGATAGTCTCGAATCACAATAATTTAATTTTTTTATTGAGATACAAATTCCTTTTGGCTTACAATTAAAATTTCTTGAAAATATGACATAATAATTAGGATTTATTTAAAATTTAAACTTATTTTTTTAATAATACTAAGCGCCGATTTCTTCACCCTCGCTTAACTTTTAAACCAGGTTCACCAGTACGTTTTAACCTGGCTTAAGCGCTAAGCGAGTGTGAAGAAATTGGCCCTAAGGGGAATATATTTTGACACATCTATATTTTAAAACAAGGTATTCAGATCGATATGCAGAAAACAAATGCACATGCGTTTTTTCATACTGAAGGATGCAGTTAGAAATATTTTCAATGACCAGATATACAGTTTGTTATTTTTTAGCACGAACTATTATTTGATTAACTATTGAAACAAGGAGAAAAACTATTAGGCAAAAGATAACCACAAGAAGAATTGATTTCAACATCAGAGTAGCAGAGACCACAACAGGGAAAGTGTACAGAGAGCGAACAACAATGAAGAAATTAAACTTTCAGCTTTTTGGTAAACGGAAGAATACTGCAGGACATCATGAACCGAATTGCCGACTGCCCTCCTTGGATCCGCTAGGAACTCTTTTGGGACCAGATTTACAGGTAGCTATTAGCATATCAACCAAATGAGAAGAGATAACTAAATTTGCCTATCAATCGTTTTTGAAAATCTGTACATGACAGAAATATAGGGAGATCAAGGATAGCTAGTATATCTCGGACTGGAACGAGGCCGAAAGGAGTCGTTTAACAGAGATCTGGCGCTAGGGAACTAGGCACACGTCCAGACAACATGTTCAATGTTGCGATAACCGTCACCATAAGCGCAGAGATCACTCCTACGACCCCACTACACTGGAAATGCTCATCCAACGTATAATTACTGGACATGACCCGAGATATCATCCGAATGAAGACACGAACCTTATCCATTCTCTTTAACCAAGACTTGTTTGTTCCTTTGGGATTCCTAAACTTCCATTGTTCCACGAAATTTGCAAATTTTCGAGGGTCCTCTGACAAAAAATACTGAAAAACTAAGACAACGTAGCCACCAGATGAAACATTATTTCTCTCGTTAATTTGTCGACAAACCGGTGCCAATAACCACGTTTTCAATATTTATTAAGTTTTTCATTTGCGTTTTCAACGTTGCGAATATTTGAAAAAAATCGGAGATCCGACATTCAAAAAGACCTTATCGCGTACAATTCTCAGTGCTCTCTACCCACCACGAAGTGACTTTTAATCGCAGTGTCGATAATCAAGCCAGTTAAAACCTTGTATGCTTCCACCGGAGGAATTTCTTGTTTTGATTCGATTGCTTTGGATATAGTGGACGCGTAGTTGTTCCAATCAATAGGCACACTAATTGAGGTCGAGTACAATGATAAATCCAACGCGCTTGGCCGTGGTGGTGGAGTAGTCATATCATATTGTCGTGAATATCTAGCAGTAAGATAGATCGGTTATCAACGTGAAGACAACCCTATGGCATACCGTGGGAGTTGAAGACTTCTCGACCCAGCTGAGATGCGATGTATAGGGGAACAATGTCTGCCTTTGATTCGGATTTGACAACCGACAACTTCAATATCTGGTACCGAGGATTAACTTGACCCTCAATTGTTCGCAATGACGCGCATGCCCTGAATGACAAAAAGCATGACGGCATGCCCTGAGTCACAAAAAGGTGAACAGGTTGGCGAGCCCCGTTCAAAAGAACAAAGTTTGGAAGAAAGTCTCAACATGAGACTGATTGAAAATAAGTTCTTATACTCCGTATACTTTTTGCTGAACGCAATAGCTTGCAAACCAGAATTTTTACTGACTGAAGCAAAGGGTTCTGGAAGGAGTCAGTCCCATATTTCGCAATCAAGGCCCCTGTCGAAGACTACACCATCAATCTCTACATTCCAGGCGGGTACGTAGACAAGATACTTCTTCGTACATGGCCGAGTGTTGTTTAGTTAGTTTACGCGATATATCGATGTTGTTAAATGGGTTATCTTCGGTCCCGAAGTAGACCTTGTTGTATTAGATGAATATAATTTATGTATATCGAAAAGGAGATCTATTGGCGTTTTGTTGCCATCGAAGAAATATTCAAATTGACCTCCAATAGGCCAGAGGGGCTGTCTGTTGTCGGAGATGCCTTCATGTGGGTTTCAGACCCCGCGCAAAGAAGGTTGTATCGGAGGAAACACAAAATTACTGCAACGAAATTTAAAATAATAGAGTAATTAGCACTTAGCTATGGAACATTTGTAGCATCAGTGATCATAAAACACATTCTCGCTGAGCTGTCGGTCAGACAGCCCGTTAACAAAGGGTATTTCCAAATAGTCAACATATATGATCCGGAACTTTTCACTTTCACTTACATAAACCATGTCTAAACTTTTGTCATTTCGAGTAGAAATCACTTCGTATCTTACTACCCACTCAAGAAAAAAGTGTTTCGCCGGCCCTGAAAGGATTCATCTCTCTTTTAAAAGTATACAAGCGTCATCAAATATGGCGAAAAGGTCTTGCAAAAATGGACTACAGTAATGTTTCGATTATATCACGGTCGGTCTGTATTTTAGCGTGATATATTTGAAGCGTGATATATTCAAAACAAACCAAAAAATTACATTCAAGCATTAATCCATGTATTTCTATAAACAAAAAGTAATGAAAAGGTCAAGTTAGTCAAAAGAATAAATCATAGTAGGGTAATTGGCCTATTTTTGCCATGCTTCTATAATCACACTACCCATTTGAAGCCGTTGGCAGCGTCTGCCATCTTTGTTCAACGCATTGGGTAAAATGGTATGGCATCAGTGGATAATTTTTCCCCACACAGCTTCACCTTACGTAGCACATACCGTTTCTTAAAATAGTTGAACCACCCAAAACTAAACAAAGGAATCTGCAACATTCAGGTTTTGGACAAATATCTTGACTATTAAAATCAGTGTATTCGAAGAGTTTACGATTCAGTTCTCGTTGTTTCAACATCCATAGAAATAGTCCCATCTCCAATTGTTGATGTTGTCCTTTCAAAAGAAAAGTATTCACATCGATTCAAGAGAAAATGCATATCTAGGCATACCTACCATATCTTGCGTAATTTGTTTTTCTCATTATTTTGTTAGATTTTCTTGCGGATAACTAACAATTTAAAAAAGAAGTCGATTTGTTGACCTACTACTCCAAATGGTCCTTCAGACGGTCCCTTAAGGACACGGCAAATAAGTTACGAAGAATTTCAAACTAATATTGAAATCGGTCGAAGAATATTTCGGCAATCCTAGTCATTGCATCAACGTCTTGGTAAAACATGATTTCGAGATTATTCACGTTTAACGTTTCGCGCCACGCCCTGTCTTCACTTAAAGGAACAAGATAAACAGCGCTCTAACTTTGCTTCTACTACTTACATCTATAAAAATTTCAGATTCTTTCTTAAGAATCTATACTTTAAGATAAAAGAATAAAAAAGTTCGACTTTTAGACCGACCTCATCATATATAAACCCTTAACGAAATAGTCCGAAACCTAATAATAGGCCAATTACCCTATATGTAAATAAGCAAATCAATTGTAAAAAAAAAACCCTAATCGTTCCAGGACACAAAATGTGGCTTAATTGAATCAAAACGTAGTGTGCCTTATCTGTTTTTCAAAAAGCGTGATATAATCGAGATAAAACTGTGATATATTCGAGGGTGATATAAACGAGTATTGATATAAACGCATAGTGATATAATCGAAACATTACTGTATTCTATATTGCTAGTTTGACATATTTTCATATAAAGTTTTGTTGTTATACTCAATTTTGTTTGGTTGCCATAGGAACCTGATTATTATTCTGATACCGTATGCAAATTGGCAAGGGCCGATTTTCGTATGTAAATAATAAGCACTACTTGAAAATCATCCACCATCTCTTAGGCTGGCACTCGCGGGCCAGCTTAGGAAAACCAACGGACACGATAATTAAAACCAATACGACTTAAACACGGCTATTAATACATCGGCTTATTTTGGTTGTCTTGGTGTGAATGAATCAGGCGAGTACAATCCCAGAACAGTCGAAAAGACCCTTCTCCCGTTATCTGCAATCATAAAAACTTTCAGCAGACATTCTTGCAGAATTCTGCAGAATATCTTTCGTGAGAATTCGATCGCCGAACACTTTTTCGGATTTGGACACATTCGCGATTCATGCAACACCAAAATCTGCGAAGGTTTCAAGCTGTTGTTGAAGAAATACTCAATTGAGCGAATAAGACGAAATATTCGGAGATCGTTGTACTTGTGTTTGTTGTACTGTGATACATTGCATCAAAAGCAGCGGATAAGTCGGTGGAGGTAATATCATTTTGAGCACGAAGTTGTTGATTGTCGATTAAATACAGCATGAAGTAGTTCCATAATCACCAGCTCGAGACAGCGCTCAATGGAGTTGTCTCGCGATAGTTATTGATATCTAGCTTATTTTTTATGAAAATATGTTCGCGGATTATAAACAGGATGGAAAAATGCCACTGGCAAAAGATGCTCCAAAGAAGTGGAGTTACCAAAACGTCAATGTGCCTTTTCAGAAGTAACGGAGGTAAACCACCGGGTACCGGAATTAAAGACGATTTAAGAAGAAGCTCTGTTAATCATCGGTTCATCGATATAGAAAGTGTCCAAAGTTTGTTCCACAGCTGGAACCGGGTCGATTTGTTGTTACAATGTTCTCTATTTTTAAATGTTATAATAAAATCATGACTAGTTAATACCTAGAAATATAGACTTCGTACTTCTAACCACTTGTAAAACTAAATTAAATTGTGTCTTTGTGATTATTAACTGCCGTAAAACGTACACATTGCGAAATTTAAACAAAGGACAACAAGTGTGTGACTGTCCGCCATAGCAGGCACAATTATAGCAGAACTCTGACTTTATCATTTTGAAAATGTTGAGATGTTGCTAGAATCTTCACGGATATCTGCCAGCTACCACATTTTATTTTAAACGGATTCTTTTTCTATTTCCATGTAAGAAACAATGTTGAAATAAGAAATAGCAAGGAATTATTGATAGATTGAAAAGAGGCACCGTTTAGTACAACTGAGAGATTCAAGTGTAATTCGTTATGTTTATTGGATTCTGTCTGAGAGTGAGTTTACATAATGTAACCATAGCTGCAATGTAAATTACATTGCAGCTATGGTTGCACTGGACACTAACTGTTACCTGGACCAGTGTGAATAAAGCGTAGATTTTTTTTTGCGATGCAGAGAGTTTTAGTCTATTCAGTCGATTTCCTTACAATAATTCAATATTTGAACAATATTCTCCTAAATTTGTTTTCGCCGAGGCGTCTTCGGAGATTCACTGTGACTCGCTCAATGTTCAATATTTTGCATAAAATTTTTGAGAAAGAATTGTTCAATTATTGAATTATAATGTGGAAATAGCATCTATATAGTAATACTCCCTGTATCGCCCTAACCATTTTGTAAAACAGGTATCTTTTTTTCAGAAATAACCTTAACCACCCCTCCACCTTAAGTGAAATCGCCGAAAAACGCCCTGAATCTCCAAGAAATTTTTTTATTACCCAATGAAAATCAAACTTGTCGAAAGGTAGCAAAACAAAATCAAAGTAACATCATCAAAATTGAATTTATTTAGCCTAAGTCTGAATATTTACAATATTCACAAAAGGTTGGCCTTCTTCAAGCGAATGCTGTCATCCGATTCTCCTAATACCATAGCAGATATATTACCAGGTTCCTGGTGCTGGAGCCAGATTCAGAGACTTCTGGTTGACGACATGACCTGGGAGTGGTGCCTTATGCACAGCTCCACGGTTGGCGGCAACATACGAAGCAGAATGCTCGACCGGAGCAACAGCAACAACAGCGGCGCGATGGTGACCGTCCCACTGGTTATTCCAGTGAGCAGCACCATAAGTGACGGCAGCGGGAGCATAGTGAGAATCCCAGCTATTATAGGCCACGGCAGCAGGAACGTGATGAGCATTCCAGTGATTGTAGGCCACAGCCACTGGAGCATGATCCCAGCTGTTGTGGGCGGCGTAGTTCCAACTATGGAGGTCATTTGACTGCACAACGCTCGGTCCATGGTGGGCAGCGTAGGTCACAACAGGAGCTGCAGCATATCCGTAATGACCGGCGTAGACCGCCGGGGCGTAGGAAGCTTCAGCAACGACGGCGAGAGCCATCATGACTACAGCTGCGATGCACTGTGCAATGAAATAGCTGATTTAATGGATCAGTTCGTTTGATCAGCAATAATTCTATTTTACCTTCATGATTGTTGCTTTGAAATTTTGTTTTGGCACTTATGAGCTGATTGAATGCTATTCAAGCTATGATTGTGTTTCGCGAAAAATCAGCAATTTATACTAACTTATTCGGCTCTTTTTGCAGATCGGTTCGCCAATAATTAGACGGCTATTTCGTACATTCTCTTTTCAGATTAATCATTATGGTTGTCAGGCGGTGACGCGAACAAAACTATTCTAGGTTGTAAATTGCGTAACAACATGAATACGACAATATCTAAATACCGATCGCCACGACGGGTTCTTTATGAGATGTGCGGAAATGGAGCATTCAACTCATTTGGACCCCGAGTATAATTGATTTTGGGCCGATTTCTTCACCCTCGCTTAGCGCTTAAACCCGGTTTAAACGTACTGGTGAATCTGATTTAAAAGTTAAGCGAAGGTGAAGAAATCGGCCCTTAGCCTGTTTTAACATTGGAATAACAACTAAATTTAAATCAAATGAAACTTTTATGACATTTATAAAAATACAAAAATGCCTGCAATTATACAACGCCCCAAAACGAATTTCAATTAATCATAATTTATGTTATTTATAGAGCACCGTATATATAGACAGTAAAGTATTTGCCAATTTTAAGTAGACCTTTTCTATGTCATTGGACTGTTGTATTTTTTTGAAGAATTGATTTGAGCATCGGAAGGTTGAAGTTGAACCGCTTCTAGCACAGCGAAAAAAGCACATTTTTTATCAAATAAAAAAAGTTTAGGAAACCTATGTGTGCTGAAAAAAGTTGGGAATGAATGGGTTAAACAACTTTCGATCATATATACTTGTCTGTCTTGTCTAGTTTGACGGTCAAAGTTTCTTTTAGTGGTTGTTTGCCCAAAATAACCAGTAGTAGTCTATTCGATTTCCGCAATTAGCAATTCTAAATTAGATGGCACGATATGACCGTCGCTGGACACACCCCCAAATATCAGTATAGTTTGTTTAGTGGTATTGGGCCTGTTTTCATTTTGTTTCTTTTAACAGCCTATTGAGTTGAAGCCGTTGGTTGGAGCAGTGTCTGTCAGGAAAACTATCATCTCTGTTAAAATTTGCAACACTTATAGTAGCTTATGTAAGGATCGTTAACGCCTCGACGTTTATACTTCCTCGTAATTTCCTTTTCGTCCTTCGCCACTTCTTTGGTCTTCCAAAGTTCACGCTTCATTGTGGCCAGATAGGTTTCGATCGCACGGAGTTCAGGACAGTTTGGTAGGTTCATGTCTTTCGGCTCAAAATCCACCGAATTAGCCGCATATTACTCCTGTACTGTTTTGGAGTAGTAGCGTGACGCCAAATCAGATTAAACAACGGTTTTCGATCGTTCTGGTTCAAGAATGGCAAAAGCTGTTTTAGGAGCCACTCAGTTTTGCAAATCTCACTGTTCATGGTGCCTTTGGTCAGTCATGGCGCACTATGTTTGCACACAAGTGCAAATGGCTTGCCGTATCAGGTACTTCGAAACGCATTTCGACAGCTTCTTCCTCTTCGCTATAATGTAGAACTCATCATCAATGACGGAGCACCGGTGTTTCGTTAGCAGCGTCGTGTAGAGTTTCCTAATTTCCTAATTCTCCGTCGAGGTTTCAGTATTTTCTCCCTTCTTTTGTGTTCCTGTTTCTGAGTACCATTAACCGGCCAGTGACCAGTGAAGCAGTGTTCTTCTAGTAAGCCGTCTGGATACCGTTACATACACAAGATAAGTAATATTTTACGTTTCCCCTTCTTGGCTCTCCTACTAATGTGCACTGGGAAATAGGCCAGTGCAAAAATGACTTCCCCTGACGGCGGTTCAGCTCAAGGTGAGATGGACGTCGAAACAAAATCGGCTCCCTGGCTCAAAGTATATCCAAGCTCGGCCATCGGGCCCTTCGTGATCTTCTTCCGGGCCAAAGACAAAAAAGTGTTTGAATCTGTTGCAGATTTCTCGACTTCTGACGGAACGGTATTCGGCCGTGACAGAAATATCGAAAATCTCGCCCTGATAAGCTTCGGGTGGTGGTTAACAGTTCAACTCAGGCAAACGATATTGCTGGCTACGAGCCCTTTACGAAGGAGTACATGGTGTATATTCCAGCTAGCAGGGTTGAAGTCAGTGGGGTCGTTTCCGATTCGAGTCTGAATTGCGAGGACCTGCTAAAATATGGGACTGGCTGACCCCATGCTTAAGCCAGGGAAGATATTGGAGTGCAAACGTTTGCAGTCAGCATCAGTCACAGCTGACAGGAGAAAAATATACGTCAACTCAGACTCTTATCGGGTGACTTTCACCGGTTCTGCTCTACCCAATTACCTCCTCTTTGACAAGGTTCGTCTTCCTCTTTGTGCCGCGGGTCCTGAACTATACTAATTGCAAACAATTGGGACACACAGCCTCTCATTGTAGCAATAGGACCCGTTGTGGGAAATGCGGTGAGTGCAGATGATTCCTGTGGAAGAGATGTCGAAAATGTCTCTACTGTGGGGGAAACCCACAGGATCTCCCGGCATGTCCCGTATACAAACAGCGCGAGGAGAATCGCCAGCGTTCCCTTTAGGGACGCTCCAAGTGATCTTTTGCAGAAATGCTTAAGATAGCTACTACGCCGGTCTCTACGAACATCTATACCAAGTTGTCTACTGACGAAGGCGACTCTGATGAACCCCAGGAGGGAACATCTTCTGCTGTGCCTAGAAGCAATAGAAAGAGGAGGAACATTTCCTCTCCCAAGCCTCGTCGTAAAGGACAGAAGGTTTCTCTTCTTGCCCCCCCCCCCCTAAAATATCTACTCAAGGAAGTACTGGTGCAAAACCGAAGCAAGTCGCTTCCGGTCTCAGTATCTCAGAAAAGGAGTTCCCAGCACTTCTAGGAACATCAAAACCGTATGGACCGAATTTTTACACCACTAAATATCTTAATAAGCTTTTTCCCCGCAGTAAAAACATTCTTGATGCAGTTCACTGCGAAAGGAGGGACCTTTCAGTGATTGTATCCTTCTATGACTGATCCATCGAACGAGGTCACTGTTCTACAGTGGAATTTCCGAAGCATTATCCCGAAAATCTATTCCTGTAAAATCTTACTAATTAGTTTGAAATGTGATGCATTTGAACTATGCGAGACATGGCTTCAGAAATAGACCTACATTTCCTCGATTTTAATATTATTCGCTTGGATCGAGATGACTCTTACGGAGGAGTACTTTTGGGGAACAAAAAGTGCTATTCTTTCAATCGAATCGACCTCCTTACGACACCAGGCACTGAAGTTGTCGCCAGGGCCACCGAATACAATAAATATTTCGTACATGTTTCTCGCACGAAATATTGGTTAGAAGAGCTAGGCATCCGCGATATCCACAAAAATTGACTGCACACAAAAGCTTCCACTGGCGGAATAGTATGGGTTCTTGGCTGGCTTGATTCTCAATACCGCGATTCAAGCTCAGACTAAACGCGTACCAGACGCGAACTCTCGCGGGTGTCCTCCCAATCCATGCTGGGACAAAGAGTGCTCAGATATGTACGCGGAGAACGCCGCCGTGTGAGACCGAAACAGTACTAACGAGAGCGTGGAATATTCAATTTTGCCGTTGGATATTTGATTTTGCCAAGAAGGTTTGTCCGGATTCCTCCCGGGACAGAAGATCTACACCGTTTTCGATGATGGAGTTCTCTCTTGCTCTCTTATCATGTAACATTAAAGCCCCAGGGCAAGACAGGATCAAATTTAACTTGTTCAAAAATCTGTCAGACTCTGCCAAGAGACTTGTTGAATTTATTTAATAAGTTTCTTGATGGTAATATTGTCCCTCATACCTGGAGGCAAGTGAAGGTCATCGCCATCCAAAAACCAGGAAAATCAGCCTTTGACCACAACTCGTATCTACCGATTTCGGTGCTGTCCTGTATCCGAAAGTTGTTCGAGAAAATGATACAATTTGATTTCCGCAAAGGCAAAAGGATGAACAATTGTCTTGCGTTGCTCTCAACAGAAATTCAAATGGCTTAGCTAGAAAATAGCAGATAGCATCAGTTATCCTAATTATATCTAAAGAGGGCTTTTGATTCAGTTTCTATCAAAATTCTTTCTGAGAAGCTGCACCAGCATGATCTTTCGCCGACTTTAAACAACTTTCTGCTAAACTTGCTGTCTGAAAATGCATTTTTCGCATGGTGATTTATCGACATCACGAATTTGCTACATGTGTCTTCCCCAGGGCTCACGTCTCATGTCTTTTACGTGAATGACATTGACGAATGTCTTGTCAATTCCAGCACGCTGAGGCAGCTTGCAGATGACGGTGTGGTCTCTAGTACAGGTTTGGGACCTGCCGTTGATCTGCAAGGACCATTGCAAGATACCTTGGACAACTTCGATTCCCTTCGAGCCCGAGGAAGATCACCGAATGTCCCGGTTCGAGATGTACTAGCAAGCCGCTATATTCTCTATATGTCCCTCGTATACACCTTCCTAAAACCATCAATTTTCAGATTTAACTGCCCCAATTTTTTTTCTTATCAATCTCAGAAGTGCCCTCTTCCGCTTGTACCGTGCACCAACGATGGTTTGATGCGACTCCAAGACGACACAAAAACATCTCTGTCGAATGACCCAACAACACGAGACCTACAGCCCAACATCACACGCGCAACGCGGTGTGTTGCCGATTCGCATCTGAGCCGTACTACGAAATCGTTCCAATAAATAATGCATCTTTACGAAGACCGGCCGAGTCTGCAATCCATACCGTTGATTCCCGACGCCGGAAATAAGTTAAAGTTGATACCTTTCTCCCCCTGCCAGCTTTGTCCATCCTCTCTCCCCTGTCACTGATACACCGATGTAGGACTTCACCCCCCTCTCTCCGCCGAAATATCTTCCCGAAACTTAATTGCCCCCTAACATTTTGTGTACTAGGTACTAGGACTCGTTGTAAAGTTGTGAGCTTGAATAATGAAGAAAAGTAAAATCAATGCTCGATAAATTTTTAACGGTTACGATCACATTCATTCGAAACTGCCCAATTTCGATGGTAAGTAACATTGAAGAATTTAAAAATGTTAAACTGCTGATAAAATAATGTTGGCGGTTAATTCTCCTAGAAGTAATTATAGAGAATTTACTCTTCAAGCAAATTTGGGTCGAGACTTAATGTCTCCAGCAAAGTTTACGAAAATACTATTTCAAACAACTTTGTCAAAGACATGAATATCCCACATATTAAAAGTATCGAAATATAGTAGTAGAGTCCCTTTACAACATGTTATTCTGAAATTACTGTATTTGATAAATCTCTTCAGCGGTAATTAATCAATACAGTCACATTGCATTCAAGGTCTCTGAAGAGTCTCTGAAGCTTACAGATATTATAAGATATATTTAAGAGGACTGGCTTAAAAGAATTCCCAAATATTAAAAAGACTAGGGATTTGCCCAGAAACACAAATAGTATTTCCGTTTTTTCGAGCTAGCATCAATTCGGCGCCTAAGTTAGTGTCGGATTCTGATGAGATGAAGTCGAAACGCAAGTTTCATAACTAATTTAGCTATAGGTTTTGTGTTCTCAACTCGTAATAATTGTAGTCTAGTCTAGTCTAGTCTACACATACACAGCCTATACATGTAGGGATCCTGGAAAATTGCGGACGTTCGTCCTCAATTTTTCTTATCATTATTAATGTTTGTGGCACATATTGAATATGACACAAGCATTAAAGCGGCCAGGCCAACTGTGCAGCGTACAAAATAAAGATGCTTCAAAATTATACGGCAATCAAGTTATTCGTTCAATGAATAATTTAATCAACGGATCATATTGAACCTTGAATAAGGAAGAAACGTGGACAACCGTACACAACCGTTTCAATTTGATGGGGGTTTGATAAATCGTTGGGAGTGACTTTGCTAAGAAGGTTAATGTCACTCCTTTGGTCCTAGGTTCCTGGGATGGGACAGAAGCATTGAGCCCTGCCCTGGCTAATGAGTAGTGATTCCTCAAACAAACAAACACACAAACACGAAAGATAAAAAATATTAATTATTAACAGCTACTAAGTAGAAATCTGAATTTAATTTTGTAAGTAGAAATCTGAATTTAATTTTGGGCATTAATGGTTTAACAATATATCTATAAGTAGCATACGTTTGTATTTTCTATTACATTTAAGATAGTCAATCAACAGCTCTCATAACGCTGGAATTCTAAACTTCAAGCAATGCAAACAAAACTATGCAAAGAGGAGTCAAATTCTCCCGGGTATTGATTGGTATGTAAGGTCAACGCTAAGGCATAGTCATTAAAAGAACATACTATGGTTATTACACCGTTTATCCGTCCAATCAGAATCGTTTAGTTTCAAAGACAGGTCACATTTTCTTCGGTTTCATTGGTCCCTTCTCCCATCTCTTACCTTGTATCACCATTCAATCATACTTTCTCTTACCACGTCCAAATTAGCTCCGACCAATTATCACGAGTGTAATTGCAGTCAACAGGACTGCAAATACCTGGTCTCCCACGCATAGTCCGCAGTGCACCAGCTGATCTAGTTCAACCTTATTCCGATTACTCCTTTGCACGTTTTCATCAAGCCCTGTCACTATTGATTACCGGACACCTCAGGTCTGGCTTCCAGAAAGCCTCAACAATTGCGTCCAGCGACACTAACCTGAGTTCATCTGGCAGCTAGATTAGAAATTAGCCATTTATCACTTTTTATTTTATTTATTTGAATATTCCGAACACAAATTTGACGCGTGTAAAATTTGCACGATTTTTCTCGGCCATCGTCTACTTCGATCATCCTTATTAAAAGAAAGAGAGAATTTTCCATGTACTCTGACGAGTCCCTGAAACAGAGTACCGTCGCGAACGTAGCATTCGTAGCTCAATACTTAACATTTCCAGAAACACTGTGAGTTTTCATGAGTTGCGAAAGCTAATTGTTGTTGATAGTCGAACCAGCTTAAAGCTTATCAAAACATAACCCAAATTATTGTTGTTCATTAATGTGAATTATTTACTCATGACTATTTTGTTTCGTTTTTTTTTCGTCTTTTCGTCTTTCCGTCTTTCCGTCTTTCCGTCTTTTCGTTTTTTAGTCTTTTCGTCTTTGCGTCTTTGCGTCTTGTGTTAAACAATTTTCTCCGTAGTGCACAAAGAATAGTTTTCACCTAAATTTTTCTTCACTAAGGAGAAATATAGCATATTCATTTATATCTCGATATGCTGCTTAGAGATGGGCGGGTATGGATTTTTTCGTACCCAGACCCGACCCGAACCCGAATATTATTTTTGTAAGCTTACCCGACCCGTACCCGGATTTTATAAAAATATAAAACCCGAACCCGACCCGTACCCGGGCCGGTAAAAAAAATCCGAATCCGAACCCGAACCCGACCCGTACCCGACCCGTACCCGACCCGTACCCGACCCGAACCCGACCCAAATCCGACCCGCATCCAAATTAAAATAAATTAAAAACCGTGTCCGACCCGAACCCGATTTTCAATAAATTAATTTAACCTATTTGATTCGAAAGATTAGGGAAGCCCGGTGCTAGTTGGCGGAATTTTCATTTTTTATCTCTTTTATTTAAGTAGATTGTGCATTATTGAAAAATATTATCATTCACGTAATAGAATAAAACTCACCGGAAATAACACAAATTCCACAACATTAAGGAAATTCGTTTATTACGTTTGAATACTGTCACCCATGATTTTTACAAAATAAAATGAATTGCAACATATGAGGGATTCCATGAGAAACCGGCCGACCGCAAAATATGACCATCGTCGATTCGAACGAAACTTTGCAGGTGTGTTCGCTGTATGAATCTCCATGATATTCTCTGGCAATTGGAATATTTTGATACAAGAGTAATTTTTCAAAAGGGCGTAAACGTTTCTACGTGTGTGAATTTCAAAATTTTCAAACCATAGGGTCTGTTGATTAAACTATATAGCTGAATCATATGTTGGTTGTTTTCGTGTAACTTTAAAATGTTTCACAATATCGCCTAGATGTCAAAGAGAAAGTTGCACGAAAGTTTACGGGCCTTTTGAAAAACCTATTATTGTTGATGGAGAAACGCGACTAACTACTATATTTTAGAAAATTTTTGTTAAGAGCATTTCGATTTAAAATGGCGTTTAGAATCGTCTTCAAAAAGAAAATTGTATTTTTGACTGCAAATAGTAAGAATTATAAAAAAATGTCAAAAGTTGTTGTTAGGAAAACTTTTTTATTGAAAGCTTCTCCAGGATCCAAATACACTAAATAAGTACGTAAAAGCGTCTTTAAAACGATAAACATTAAATTTTTGACATTTTTTGATGGGGTAACGTGAATAACTTTTAAAAAGAGCATAATTACACGAATTAATTGTTTTTGAAGGAGCAAAATTTCAAATATCTCGAAAACTATCGCATTTTGGAAGATTTTTATTAAATGCATTTTGATTTTAAATGGTGCTTAGAATTATATTCTGTAATAGAATTACAATTTTGTATGTCTATTAGTATGAAATTTAAAAACATGTACGAAGTTATTGTTAGGAAAACTTTTTTACCGATTTTTTCTCCATCATGCAATCACATTCAAAATGTTTCTTTTCTATTTAGGTTTTTGGTAACAAAATATACAAAATTTAAAAAAATGGGTTTTTTTCGCAATTTAAATTTTTATCATAAATTTTTTTTTTTTGGAAAAATGACACATTTTTTTCAGTGTATATTTTTTTCAGACAGAAGTATTCATTCCCTGTAACTCGTTCTCAGATAGTTTTGCTGTATAAAATACAGTAATCGAACAAAAAAATTTTGAAATTCATGCACGTAGAAACGTTTACGCCCTTTTGAAAAGTTGCTCTTGAGTCAAAATAATCTTATTACCTGTGGAAAATATTTAGTCTTGCATGACGGTGAAACGTGTACAGTTTCATTGGAATCTAAGATGCTCGGTCACGATTTTAAAGATTTTCGGACGGATCTTCGTGGAATTCCTCATATGAAAACATATTTTACATAATTTGTGGTAAAAAACGAGAGATGTCTAATAGAAACGAAGCCAAAGGAACTTTGCCAACTTATGCCTTCCGTAAACAGGCCCGGGCTCTTCTATTACACTAGTTTACCAATTTTCTGGTAATTGCAGTAAGCTAAGAAAAAAGGCATTTTCAATGTCAATTTTGGGTCGCTGAACGCGAAAATCATATCCATTTTTTTTCGTAGAATTGTTTTTGAGCTTTTTGAAAAACGTGTTTTTGGAACTTTCTGTAGTCTTAGGAATAAAACTTTCAATCAACATAATCGACCCACCATTCGAAAGGTTTTGATGTGCCAATAACAAAAATGTATAACATGTTCGGATTAAATATCAACAACTTAAGGGGTTAAGAGCGACCAAAGTCAAAAAAGTAATTTATTGTAAATTATTCATTTTAGGTAACAATTCAGAAAAAAGTCTTTTGAAATCTTATGTGACAGAGAAACTCTTTACATAAATTTAAAGCCTAAGAGTAGCCTTTATATAAAATATTTCAGCCATTAATTCTCGGAATCATTTCACATTCAATGATGTATTGATGACATGTTTTGGTCGACAAAGGTATTCGAAGGGTTAGGCCAAACGAACCTCAGATATTATCAGGGATGCTGAAAACGCCCCGCCAGCAAGGAAAAGAATCGCAGTCCGCACTGGTTAATTGCGTGCGCAGGATTCGATGAGCACGTGTTGAGAATGATTTTTCTTTCATTATCTTTTTTTACAAATATATTGAAAACATCCACGACTTTGTTAAACTTTGTTGTTCTAAAACTCGCATCATTGTATCTAGTACAACACCTTTAAAATCTCCAGCAAAATCACGTTTGAGCATCAGCGGCTGCTCATTTTGGGAGCTATTCACGTGAATACCAGAAGGTTGAGCTTGTGCGTCGAGCCAATAGACCAGCGGTTTTCAATCTTTTTCGTACCACGAACCCCTTATAAATCACCCTGGGTCGCTGCGGACCCCCGCGGATAAACATCGATTTTGTATGCTATCAATATGTTGTTTTCAGTTTTTTAGGAGAAATACTTGAAATTTCAATCTGCACTCGGAGAATATATGTTTCTTCGCGGACCCACTAGCAACGACTTCACGGACCCCTAGGGGTCCGCGGACCGCAGGTTGAGAATCACTGCAATAGACGATTAGAAAAAGATTTTTTCAACATAGTTTTTGAACGTTGCCGAAGCAGGCTTTTTGTGACGTTGTGTATGGCTTTCCGGAATATTCAATACAACACATACGAAAACGTTCAAGTGGAAAAGCTTATTTTCGACCGAAAGTGTGATTGGGTGAAAATTACATTGTTCCTATTTTTACTTAGTGTCTCATAACATCCGTGATGTGAGGACATTTTT
Organism: Topomyia yanbarensis; assembly: GCF_030247195.1. Lineage (NCBI taxonomy): Eukaryota > Metazoa > Arthropoda > Insecta > Diptera > Culicidae > Topomyia > Topomyia yanbarensis. Next base: position 7,499,297 of record NC_080671.1, read on the forward strand.
TCCAATACTACCTTTCCGTAAAATCGGGGTATATTTGAGCGTGTATGAGACCTCTTTTAGTAAATGTGCGATGAGATTAATTCTCCCAAAAATCTAAACAAACATCAATTTTATTCCAAACATTTAGCGAGTTATCTTGCAATTGAGGAAGGTACAATTTATTAGCATATTTTGGATCAATTGGAATAATCTCGTGTAAGCATATACATGTGAACATTGCTTCTTAAATAAACTTTTGTAGTAACCCTAAACATTTTTGCCAATAAAATCATAAAAAACTTACAATTTTTGATGTTTGGTGGTTAATTTAGACTATTTTCCTTGAACAGATCGATAGAAGTCATACACTACATATCTTTCCCATGTACTTGTTTTTCTTTTTGAATAGTGGAATGAAGGAAATTTACAACATTAATACTTCAAAAATGCTCGAGAAACTTCACAAAAAGCGATAAATGTTTCCCTGTTTTATTGAACAGCAAAATTTTTCAAACGAAATATTCTAAATGATGAACTTCCAGTTCAAAATCTCCCGGATAATCCCGTTCACTCGATACACGCTCCTGGAAAATTATGTTTGTTTTAATATTTTTCTACGGGGATAAGTTATCATTTTTTGATTTTGAAGGAAAAGGTCATCCAAACATTCAAGAACGGGTAAGTGTACAATTTTTCGAAAAAAACCCGACCCGACCCGTACCCGGAATAATTATTTTTTAATGTACCCGACCCGACCCGTACCCGGTGATAACAAAACCCGAACCCGCCCCGGTTCCTACGGGTACGGGTTCGGGTCGGGTATCGGGTAAAAATACCCGTACCCACCCATCTCTAATGCTGCTACATGAATGTCTTCATCAAACCCCCAACTCAAACCAAATTTCTGGCTATGCAACTGGTTGAAACTCACAGATAATTATAGCCGTCAAATGTTTTATCTTCTCATTTTCTTTTTAGGATTCTTCGGTCGATTATAGGTCAATTAATTAACGGTACCTTCTCAAATAGGATGAAAATAGGCTCATCACCGTACAATATCATTACCATGCTTTCAAATTATCTACGTAAAATTACAAAGCAATTTTTAATTGCAACTATGGGTGTCGGTGTGCTAAACAACTCATAAACACGGACTTCTCCGCTGTGTCATCGAATTCATTGATTGTACGGAACATAATTGATATCTATGAGCAGTAAATATGACGATAGATATACATCATGAGCTAGGTGTGTGTTCAGCATTCTTAAACCCTCAATACAGAAAATGATCTTTATATTTAGTGCCACTTTTCAATAGACAACCTGTTCTACCATATCAGCAACAATCGCGCAATTCTCTGGTTTAAAAAGTGAATGCAAGGTTTATTTATCAGTGGCTTCCGGCTAAAAATTTAGGCGAAAGGAGCTGTTGAAAAAAACTCATACTATTAGTATAAAATGGTGATTTTTCGTGGACCGAAACCATACTCTCGAAGACTTCCAACTTATCCACAAGTGTCGGATACAATATTTCAAAGCAACAATCATGAAGGTAAAATAGAATTTATGGCTAATCAAATGAACTGATCCATTAAATCGCCTATTTCATTGCACAGTGCATCGCAGCTGTAGTCATGATGGCTCTCGCCGTCGTTGCTGAAGCTTCCTACGCCCCAGCGGTCTACGCCGGTCATTACGGATATGCTGCGGCTCCTGTTGTGACCTACGCTGCCCACCATGGACCGAGCGTTGTGCAGTCAAATGACCTCCATAGTTGGAACTACGCCGCCCACAACAGCTGGAATCATGCTCCGGTGGCTGTGGCCTACAATCACTGGAACGCTCATCACGTTCCTGCTGCCGTGGCCTATAATAGCTGGGATTCTCACTATGCTCCCGCTGCCGTCACTTATGGTGCTGCTCACTGGAATAACCAGTGGGACGGTCATCATCGCGCCGCTGTTGTTGCTGTTGCTCCGGTCGAGCATTCTGCTTCGTATGTTGCCGCCAACCGTGGAGCTGTGCATAAGGCACCACTCCCAGGTCATGTCGTCAACCAGAAGTCTCTGAATCTGGCTCCAGCACCAGGAACTTGGTAATACATCTGCTATGGTATCGGGAGAATCGGATGACAGCACTCGTTTGAAGAAGGCTAACCTTTTGTGAATATTGTAAATATTGTACAATAAATTTTATTAAACTAAATCAATTGATGAAATTGCATTGGTCTTGATTTGCTATCTTTCGATAAGTTTCATTGTCTTATATTACTTAAAAACTTTCTTGGAGATTCGGGGCGTTTTTTCGTGGATTGCACTTATGGTGGGTAAGGTTAATTCGGCAGAAAAATATACCACTTCCTTATCATATTATCAACCAGAGGTCCCTAAATTTGGTGGCAGCACAGGAACCTGATAAAAACGTTGACTGAATTCAAAATGTGTACGTTCCTTATTTGCAAGGCTTAAGTAATTACTGTTCCAAGTTTGTTCATTCTTCCATAAATCGTTTTTGGATGTAACCTAGAATTGTAATTCGTTTAGACAATCCCGTGTTCAGATTCATAAATATTTCAGACTCCAGGTTACTCGATCCTAGTCCACAAGTATCCAACCCCCTTGAACGCACGCCGCACGCCCAATTTTAATTATAAATGTTTATTTAAATCGTTTTCAAAGTAATGTTTAACTCGTATTTGCATGTATTCCAATGTTTGTATTTTTATTACCGGATTCACTAATGAGTAATCGCTAATCGGTGCCGCCGCCACCGGCCAGCTTGATTGATTATACATCGCAGTGACGTGTTTATTTAACAACCTTCTCGTGCACACATATTTTATCCGGCTACTGCCGTGGGAGGACAAATTCACCTCCGGCACCATGCCATAATCACCTTATACTGGTAGTGCAGTCAGTTGCAATTTGCATACAAAGGCCTTCCAACCCCGAGTGCTGAAGAATCAGAGCGATTGTCAAGGTAAATGGGTTGCAATGTTATGGTCTCTGTTGGACGCAGCAGTCGGGCATCGCGTTCTACACACCCCTTTCCCGTACAGGCAGTGAAACCCTTTTACGCGAACTATGCGGATTTATTTGCGTTTCACGATTGTTCACTCATTTAGCGTTGCCACCCAACACCGATCAGCCTCCCGCGATCCCTTTTTGCAGATAATGCTGAAGCTGTGAATATTTATGAACCCCTATGAGTGTGTATCTGTTGTTTAGAATTGTTGATTCTTGATTCTGTATTGGGTACCGGTTCTGTTTTCACTTTTGCGTTCGCCTTGCTGCTGTTGCTGGTAGCGGTTGAGGCACCTGGTGGTTTCGCTGGTCGACAGCGGCGGTATGGATTGTTATCTAATTTTATGATTTCGCGATATTAACCGCCCGCCCCTTTGCAAGAATTTCCGCCATCATCAGAGCGATCGGTGTAAGGCGGCCAACAGAAGAAACATGACGTACGTGGGTAATTGTTGTACGCGTATGTTCGAAAGGGAGCTTGTTTGGCCGAGATGAAGGTGGGTGACTTTCTCATTGTCGTTAAGAAGGGAATTGTAGCAAGCGGGTAGCTTTTGTTGTAGCTTGAAGGGAGTTTAGTGTTGCACTAAGATGGCAGTTAATTACTGGGCAGGTATTGACGCTAATTGACATAATAACTGATTGTGACGTATTCAAATGCTTCTAATTGAAATTTAAAATTAGTTCTTACCTAATCAAGTGTTGTAAGGATACGCTTACGTGGGTATGAAAAAGAACAGGTGTGAAATAAGGGAAAATAGGTGTCAGGTGTAAGTTAATAACTATCATTCATTCAAGTCGTTTTACCCAATGTTGCAAATATTCTTCGCCGAACTAGTTCATTCGTTCATCATCGATGCGATATTCGTCGTGTCATTTACCCATGCCTCGAATAACGCTGCGCCGTTCATCACACGGAAGCACAGAATCAGCGAAAACGAATAATACAAACAAACAAAACATCCGAATCTGATGACTGCTGTTCGCTGCTTGTTCGCATCGTTGTTTGTTGAATTTAGCCATTCATGCAATGTTCATCTTCACCCATCGTTCGGATCGGCACACGAATGGCTTAGGTGATAATCACCACTAGCCATTCTTCGCTAAGGATTCTTCGTTCTTCATTCCTCCTGCATTGCGACCAAGAAAAACAAATTTCTTGTTCATTGATGGAAGGGTCAGAGCTTCATGACTGAAGTGGTGCAGAAATGCTTGCTATGTTCGGAATAGGATGACTTTTGCTATAAACAACAATTAGTAGTACATAATGATTATTTGCTGATGTTTTTATCAGATTTGAAACGGGAAGCTGCGTACAAGCAAAGCAAAACAAATCAATTACATTTGTAAATCTGCGGATGTCTCGCGGGCGAAAACCGAATCAATACAATTATGAATCTACATAGTAGACTATTGGTACTTCAAATAACTTTTTCTAATGATGAAATCAACACTGGGTGATAGTTTCCTTGAATCTACGTTTAATGATTTTCTTAGGACCATTTGGCACAAATAGCAATCGTAAGACGAAATACTCTTATATAATATAATTTCTATATCTATAGAAGTATAATCAAGCCACAAGTTTCAACCGATTTCAACCAAACTTAGCAAATATTAAACTGTTTGCCAAAACTGAACCGGTTAGTCTTATACCCTAGTATCAATTGAGGTTTTATCGTACTTTTATAGCCACTCATAACATTTAAATTGCACTTGTAGCGTGCTATAAAACTTAAATTGTTGCTTGTAAACATAAGTTTTTGTACCATGAAAGACTATTCTTTAGCTTAAATAGCAGCTAATATGGTTTTAATTTCAGCAAAATCTAGCATGTTTTCAATAAAGTTGTACAACAAAGCATTACAGAAAAAATGCTGAATATGTATATCTCACTGGACATGACATCAAGAAATAAAATTTGGATATATTCTATTAAGGGGCTACACCACTGTAGAGCACGCCAAACATGTCATAAAAATCGACACAAAATTAATTAAAAAAGCTAAGCAATAAAAAAATCCTACGTACGTCGATGGAGAAATCAATTTTGAATATACTGTGAAAATTTCCAAGCGTTCAAAAATCATTTGTTCGAGATACATTTGCGGCCAGCTCAAAAAAAGTAGCTTCGAGAAAAACGCGGTTAAAGTTTTCAGTACACACGAGATATACATAAGAGGCATTGCGGTAGAATTGAAAATCTGAATATTTATGTATTGTTTTCGTCTTCCATGTTTTGGGATATGATTTTTAACATTCTAAAGCCATTTTTGACTAATAAATTTAAAATCGACTTTTTTTTATTCTACAGTGCTGTGCCACTTTAAAACCGTTTTTAGATAAATTTAGTAATTATTATTTAACATAAATGTAATCCCTGGACATATTAAACAATATTTTAGAGCGCATGAGATGTTTAAGGACACCAACCACTAAACTATTTTCATTTGAAAGTTATAAGAACTTCGTCATCTTCGAATAAAGTGCCTGAAAGTGAAAACTATTTTTTCCATAAAGAATATACGACTTTTTAGAAAAAAAGGGCCTGAAAATGCCAAAACAATTTTTTTTAAATGTTGCAATATTCATTCAAAATCCTATATAAAAAGTGTTCATAATTTATTCACGGAACAAACTAGAGTCTAGGGAATCAATATGTCAAGACATATCAATCCTCTAGGCCAGATTTTTAAAGGCAAAAGTTTTCTTCGAAAACTTTTGCCTTTAAACAAAATTTCTTTTATGGAGAAGCGCCTAAATAATATGAGAAATGGACGTTAAAAATATCAATATTTTCCAATATCGCTCAAGTGTTCTACAAGTCATGACATACTATGAAGTTGAACGGAAATAAGCTTTGCTTGCCATAATCAGTGCTACTGGAATATTAAACAGAAATATTTTTAATGAAAAAGTGTTCATAACAGTTTCATAAATAAATTCAAAATGTCTAGCGTGAAAATGCGTTCCACGAAATGCTTTTTTTTTAATCGACTAATTTTGATCAGAAATGTGTTGATTATCTTGAAGCTTGAGTAACTAAATTTGATCAAGTTGTTTATTTTAAGTGGGTGAATCTTAAATGTAAGATTGCTTGGAACTTGGTACTTCTAGTATATTTCGAAAATGTACGTAAATTTAATTGCTCCGACGATAGAGTAGGGGAACATGGGGAGACTTGACTAAGCGTAAGATTCTACATTTGGCTACAACGTATTCTATTTGGTTTTTAATTTTTTTTTAAATATTTTTATACTTGTTTCGATCCCTTAAGGTAATTATAAATGTTTGAAATGAAAAATCCTTTCATCATAGAAAATATTCTGCTCGGGGCCGCCGTACACTAATTACGTAAGGCTTTTTTAGAACTATTCAACCTTCCCCTCCCCCCAGAGTTCGTATGATTTTGGTGAACTCCCTCTCCCCCTACATAAGATTTTATCATGCTTTGTGTAATTAAAAATCATATTGTTAATTCATTAAATTATTCGATAGCGAAAACGATACTTATTGAATTATTAAAAGAGAACTCAGGACAAAATTTAACTACACACCAAAAAATTATAAATTTTATCATCGACGTAATTGCAAACATGACACAATTTAACAAACGTTAATTTAAATTTCACGAAATGACCGAACATTAAACTTCACCGTGTTCCATTTAATTTTACATGAAACATATTTTCCATGCGCAATGACATAAAATTACACTTACTGTCATTCAGAACAAACGCTATATGTGGAGTAAAATTACATGATTTGCGAAATTCAATGTCATGTAAAATTAAAATCAAACGTAAAACTAAGTCATTTTTGATGCTCGTATATGTCAGGATCAGGAGACGTAAATTTATACGATTTTTTCTAAGTGTGTGTATAATCATCTGCAGAAATTTCATTAGCATCTTAATCTCGCCCAGTAGAAATTTCAGAATAAATTTTGGGAGATATTTAGAAACTCCGATTTGTTCCACATACTTTTCCTCGCTATATTCCACTTCCTTTGAATCTATTTCTTTGTGATGTAGAACTCAAAAGATTACCTCTTCTGGTGTGAATTTGTTCGGAGTTCCAACTATAACGCTTATCGCACGCATAGTTCCGACATGGCCATCTTCGAATTTTCTTGAAGTAAAATACAGTTCACACTCTGGAACTATACGGCCAACAAGTTCTTTGACAATCACATGACAGAAAATTTTTCATATACCTTGCGGGTTTGAAGCGAAAGTTTGAAAAGAAGGATGTTGGCCTAACAACACGAAGGGTCTTAACACTTCTTAACTTGTAAAGCAGATTGTGACTCCAGTTCTCGATCAGAACAATGTACCACCAAGAGTCAAGAAATTTCTGTAACTGCTCCAAAACCATCGACAATTAAGCCGCCCCTTACGTTGGCAACAATAAATTCCATAACTAATTTAACAATCATATTTTGTCGCTGCAAAACACTTCAATTTAAGGTCTGCGTTTCCATGACCATGATGTACAGTATGTGCTCATTTTGTTTGATATATAAAATGTTCATGGCACAAATAAGAAATAGTTTCTTTTCTTATGAGAAGAATATTTTTCTTATCGATTTCATTTTTCATGCATGTTTTATGATATTACTTAAGAAAGGACAAACCTTCCCTCCCCCAGGTGGGAATTGGTAAGATATTTTGAAACACCCACTCCCTTCATATGTCCTTACGTAATTAGTGTATGACCCCTAATTAATAAATTTGCGTTAAATGATGTATTTTTTATCAAACTGTGGTACCTACTGTTAATGTTAACCACGTCACAAAAAATCTCATCTTAAACATCAATCTATCTTTATAGCACTAGTTAACAAAGTTAGCAGTTGGTTGAATTCGTGAGATGTGCACATGCAATGTAATCATTATAACTAATCCCTAGAAGGGAATGCATTAAAAAATCGAAATTCAACCATTTTATATTTTTTGTTGGTATCTAAGGATCTCGACAATATGGAGTAAAATAATTACAGCACGTTTTTTATGCCAAGTCTTTCCCGATGGGGGAACAAGAAGTAATATTTGTATTGTCCATATTACACCCACAACACACTGTTCATTCTACAGCTAATTTATTTTTAAACAACCGTGCTGATTAAGCGATTTCGTCGTGATACTAGCAAAACATACGCAATAGGTTAAATTATTGTGATATAACACCATGTGCAGATTAAAATCAAAACTTCATCCAAAAGAATTTTGTTTTGCTTATGCCGAGTTTTATCACCAAACATGGGTTCAATCTTCCTTGAATACTTGACACACAAGGCTTCTATTAATATTGTACTATATTTAACAAATATTACCTTGATTCAGCTGTTAATTTAACCCATAGTTTTGTACTGAAGAACCAGTAGCACATTGGCTTGTTCCGAACAGTACAACGCATCAGAATACAAATATAGTTCTTCGCGAGCCATCATTCTGCGAAGATAAAATTGAAGTCATCTTCGCCAATAGTTGTAAGCGATCATCGCTATGGTGAGGAATGGTTTGCTGATTCGTTTATTCATCATTCACTTCATAGCTTCCTCGTGCAGTTCATTCGGTCGTTCGATGAGTAGCAAGGCAAGAACGTATGGATAAGGCATTCGGATAAACACGGATTGGCAGTCGGCTTCATTCGTGGATGAATATCAACAGCAAGTTGAATATAACAGCAAAGAACGATGTGGGACGATTGCAGGTGATTCATATTCACCGTGCTTCGTCGCGATGAAGATTCTGAAGCAACATTGGTTTTACCATTTCTAACATTAGAGAGTGTTGACGCTACGCAATAGCCCACGAGAAATTACCCACGGCTTTATGCGGTTGACACGTGTCTACCTCCAGAGAAGCTGTTAGTAGAATGTGACAATTCGTATTCGACTATAGTAGACGAGAATCTTTCCATTCTAAAACACTAATTTTGACAGCTGAATCTAATTATTTGTTTTTTTTTAGAAAGGAGATACAACGTGTTTTTGCCATACTCAAAAAAAAATCATTATAATGGTAAAATCGTAAAGCAACAAATAAAAGTGAAAAAATAACAGGTAAGTGGTTTGGAAAGCTTGAGGCTCCTATTTTATAAAATGAAAACACAGATATTTTCATGACGCTCACCACTTTTTTGCATAATGAGCGTACTACTTATAGGGGCTATTCGGACCCGCTATTTCATCAACCACCGTTCAGCGACTTGCGGCTACGCACACGATTACCTACGACACAGCTAAGAAAATATATGATGCGCCAATCGATAGATGTGACTCACCAGATTAAGTTTGAATTTCCCCGTGTTTGCTAGAACAAGTTCATTCGAAAAAAAAATCGGCATCTCTAAAATTTCAGCATGTGATAGAATGGACTTTTCTCTTTCATTTGAAAACCAAAAGTCCTACAAGTTCAAGTTGTTCAACAAAATCCTTCATTATGAGCATTTCTAAAACTTTGTCGAAGACACCAACTTTCTACCTCGTCAGTATAAAAGTTAAATTTTCTAGTTCAGTCATAGTAAGCCATACCACAATTTTATTCTTATCAGATTGTGGGAAACATTCATTCGATCAATTTTTCCAAAGACACCCCTGTGAATATATTCGATGTTTTTGCCTCTAGTGAATTAAGTTCACGTTTTTGGCATTTCTGACCACTGTGAGCTGCCTGCTGGTTTGCGATGGATTCGGATTGGTTTGTATTAGTTGTTAAGCTAACCGACTAAACCTAAACCTCTTGTATCTCGCAATCCACATCCATCTAGGGCAACCGTTAAGTACTGCTTTAATAGGGATTATGTTCTTGCTTATTTTGTTTTGTATTAATCGTCATGTTTTCATCCATAGCACTTTTCCTTACTTGCTGTCCAACCTTCGCGATATATCTGACCTGCTCAGGTCGGCTTCAAATATCGTCACCTTTTGAAACATGAACCGATCCGGAGGTGTCGACCATAAGGATTTATATCTGTTTACAACAACCTTCGCCGGGATTCTTATCCTTTTTGGTGCTAGTTGTTAGTATTTATCTGCTAGCTGGTGCTGAGAACTTCTCGGCGGCGGTATTTCACCCTATACCGATGCTCATTTTCGCGATCCATTTCGCTGCCACTCCAACGGAATAATCATTGGCGGTAAAATTTCGCTAGACAACGATATTCCGATTTTCTCCAATTTCGTGTTTTTCCTCCTTAGCTGCCGTTGCTAGCCCGCTGACCGACAGCTGCTGTCTACTGACTACTGTTGCTTATATCGAATCTTATCGAAACGTGAACCGATCCTTCAGAGAAGCCGTTTAGCTCGACTACATCCCTTTGCAGCCACCCACACAAAGTTTCTTCATTGACTTGTTTCTAGAGTGACCGAACTCAAATGACAGTTTATGTGTCAAAACGGTTTGCAGTATATTTTTTTCCTGAACAGGAAGTTTTTCAATTTTTTAAAGTAATTCAAAACTCCTTGCGCACGGGCCTGGGCACCTTATTTTGAAGATTTTTCGTCTAAAAAACTTGGATTTTGCAATGAATCTGTTTCACATTTATGCCACTAGGTGTCGCTATAGACATTGAAATATTACTGAAAGTGAGAATCTGATGGACAATTTCATTGTCTACAGCTACGTAGAAAACTACAAATCGATATAAAATCGTCCGAGAAAATTATTAAAATTTTATCAAAGTTTTTTCGCATGGGGCCTGCTGGTCAAAAAGTCGATTTTCAAAAACATTTTCATTTGTGCAAAAAAAGTTTGCTGTAATTGAACAATGTGTTCAGAATAATCTGAGTGCTGACAAAGTCCCACCTTTAAATGGATGGAACATAATTACAGATTTTTACGCACCAATGATATATCGTACAGGCACATAATTCCGTGTATCTAAGGCATAAGTGAACTTAAATTTGTTATGAAAAATCAATAAAAAATTAATAGAGTTATGTAATTGGTCCTACTGCTTAGCAATTTTATCATGTATCTGTGATGAATTATAATAACAGGAGAATTTAAACAGAATTATACAAAAATGGCAAAAATGAAAGATGTGTTATTGTATCATATTTCACGCATCATTTATTACGCTGATTAAAATTCCGTGCACAGGTGCTTCAAATACCGCGCAGCCCATTATTTAGCAGGAATCCAACAAATGTGGAAAATCATCTACATCTATTGGATTTTTTTTTATGAATAACGTATCAATTTAGGGTAAGGTTTGAATAAGGTAAATTAAGGCAACCTCGATGAAAATAATTTCCATTTAACCACGGTAAATAACCTTGGGATGGGCTGTTTTTGCTATGTGTGGATTCATTCATTACATTTACATAATTAGTTTTAGATTGCCTTGGTTTTTACATTGCAGGTCTCTTTCTTATTGTTCTTCATCAAAAGTTTTTTTACTTGTTCGTTTTAATCTATTCTTATTTAACTTGTTACATTTCTTATAAAAGAAATGTATAGAATTCGCTCAAACTTTCAAGATTTTTTCCGAGGCCCGGAGGGCCGAGTCTTATATACCAATCGACTTAGCTCGACGATTTGGGACAATGTCTGTGTGTGTGTGTGTGTGTCTGTGTGTGTGTGTATGTAACGGACAAATTCTCATTCGTGTTTCTCAGCAATGGCTGAACCGATCTTATCCAAACCAATTTTAAATGAAAGAACTAAAAAACAGTATGAACGCTATTAATTTGTTTTTGATTCTGATGTTTAGTTTCCAAGATATGAATGTTTGAATGCGTAAAAATGGCGTTTTTTGCAGTTTTTTGAAATTATCTGCCGAATATATAGATTAACATTATAGATTAACAATATAGATTAACAATTTATATGTTTTTGGACAGCTTTAACGAATACCTTTCGAACAAGCTATAGATTGTAGAAATCGGACTATTATCAAAAGAGATATTTAACATTAAATGCGGACGAAAGATTTTTATCATTTCCCATAGCCAGAAATATGACCAAAAACATATAATCTATTATTAACGCCAAAACGGCTTATTTTAGGTCAATAGTATCTTCGGAGAATTTAATGGAGGTAATATGGCCTTTCTTCTGGAATTGTGCTTTTGGTGATTAATCCCCCTATGAGTGAGATATTTTCACAAATTTTCTTGGAAGTGATTATATCGAAATGATGTCTTCAGCAAATTTGTAGCTCTTACTTTTGCGAATAACTTTACTAAAGACTTTAAATATCTATTTTGAATACTTTAAAAGTTATGGCTTGTTGTTTGTGGATTACTCTTTGTCGCCCATTTATTGTTCAATATAGTAATAATCCATTGAAATAAGCTAAACATTATTTCGATAAAACGAATTTTGTATTTCATTTTACTATCTACAACCGCTACAAATAATCACCGAACACTTCCAAGTTGTCTGGAAGGAACTTGATACCTTATCAGTACAAAAATGTTCATTTGTGCGAACCTTCTCACTGCAATTTTTCTAACTTATAACCATCGGATCGATCTGAAACATATCGGAAAATGAAAAGCGAAATAAATAACTCCAAGCAACGGCGTAGCCAAGAGAAGGTTTTGGGGAAAAATTTTCAACATCAAATTTGTATTTTTGATGCCAAATGACTTTAAAATGCATGAAACATTGAGATGTTTGACAAAAATTGACTTCTTTGGACTTTGGTACATTTTTGCCTTTCTCATAAAAAGGTTATGCAATCACTCTAAAAATCGTCATTTTCGGCTGCACCTGGACCTCTCGGATCTTTCTCCATGATCCGCCGCTGGTTTCAAGCGATGTTTCAGTATCACATAGTATCTCAAGATCGTGGCTGTCGATCCATTGTATGTATGTGCAAATCGTACTGAACATGTAATATTCATTCCCACCATTGTATTGAACATAACCAGCCATGGAATCGTAGTCTGGACAAATGAGACAAGCACAATTGCACCACTAGATGGATTAAAACAGGTTTTTATTTTGGGAATGCGTCGAGTTGAGACGAAAACGTAATATGATTAATAACGAGGATAACACTTTCCGAATGTAGAGAGAAATTTATGAAAAATGACGATTTCCATTCGACTCTAGCAGGTTCTGATCGATTTTGATGAGCATTTGATTTTTGTTGTATGACCAATTGTATGTATAGGTCAAATGTTTAAAAACAGTAATTTAAGGTCAAGATAACATCATTTTGAAACCGCCAATTTCGGAGGTTTAGTATCTTCGATGAGTTTTACAAACGTTAAACAGAGCATCATTTGATAAAACAATTTTGACGGTATATTGTCCAAGAAGTATTTATGGTGAATTTTCTCAGGTTAATATTCAGGACTACAATAAAGTCGCAACAAATTCGCTAAAGACACTCTTGTTACTGTTTTCTGGAAAATAATTCTGCATAATTTTAAAACTTCAAAAATTATGGTTTCGGAATTATGCCGTTTAGACAGTAAGATCGATTTTCACCAAACCCCCGCCAAACCGAATTTCTGGCTACGCCGCTGACTTCAAGTAAGTAGAAACAAAGTCGTTCTACACTCGTTCACAAGAAACTTCTTCGAATGCTGAATATCTATTATAATACATTGACACCCCAATTGTATCAGCCAAATATGTATTGCCAAATATGATTTTTTTATTGCATCGAACTACAACAATTTTTAGGTAGCTTTCAAGAGGTTATTTTATAGACTTCTTCCAAAATTTGGCGAACCTATTCCAATTCGTATACCAATTAATTGGTATACTTAAGGGTTTATATGTTGCAGATACAGAAAATACTGAAATTTTCAGCTTTTGTCCTACACAATATTACGAAAGCTTATTAAACAATTTTTCCTAATAAGTTTGTGAAAATTATAAACTATTTGAAATTTTTTAATAGTTTAATTTTTTATTTAACCGTGATTTTTTAATAAAGAGTTACCATCGCTTCACAACGTAGTCTATTTTTCATGGCTTGCGGTGAGTACGATCTCTCGAATTGCTGAACTGAAAATTATGGAATGGAAAATAATTTTTAGTGTTCTTTACAGATTTAACTCGCCGCGCAGATAGCTCTGAATTAGACCCGCTGGTGCCCTAAGACGATTTCGCTAGATTTTCGGAGCACTGTGCACCCAGTGCATTAACGCATGTGACGGAAGGCTATCGAAAAGTTTCGTGAAAATGAAAATTCCAGTAATGATGATGATTTCCCCAAACGGTTCGTTTTCGAGAGGTTTTTATTTGTTCTTTGATATTTGGATTAGCGGTAATAATTCAAATCAAGGATACTACTGGGAAGTCACCTTTAGAAATAGTCGATGTCGAAGTAAAATTTGGAACTATGCACGCAGGCACTTCAGAGATAACGTGATATCAGGAGCTGCGATTTCATTTCAACGCTTTTTTGTGAAAAGGGCGATATTCACAAATGTAAACATAAGGCTTTTTTCGTACATCCGAATGATAAATAAATAACCCCTTTAGGAAAATTCAGTTTTCCCACCACAATTTGGATATTTTATTAACAGAGCATTAACAATAATTCGTTGGAATGTCTATTTTATGGGACATTTTTTCGCTTTACCATTGATTTGGTTTGAGATTTCTAGCACTGATGTTGTCCTATGCTGATTTGAGCGATTCTCTGAGTCCTGCCACTATCCCATGTAGTATGTGTTATCAAAAACATCGCGAAACATCAAGTTCTAAATGTTCTCAAACGATATAATATCCGAAAAGAGTGATAAGAGTTATAAGAAATGTCTCATCACACTGTTAGGTGGATTAAAAGCGTTTTTTTTATTCAATATCACTTCTATTTTTTTTATAAATTTAATTCAATATTTTTTCTTCACTGTAACCTGTAAACCTGTAACCTGTGTGGTTTTGGGAGTTATGATTGCTGGTTTGTGTTATCGATTCAGCAGGTTCTGTACTCAAATCATACTAAGTTTTTATCAAGTTGAAGTTTTCATTTTTTCCATAAAATAAATAAGTTTGTAACTTTGAGATTGTCTGACCACGTATTGAAATGTTGTTTTGACATCGCCGATTACGAACGAGATAAGAATAACCGAACTAATTGACTCCATCATTAGTCAAATTGATAGCAAAAGAATTGTTGGTGCCCTTTTTCTGAACCTAAAAAAAGCATTCGATACTCTGGATCACTCAATCCTGCTTAAGAAGTTAGAATGCTATGGTATCAGGGGAGTAGCAAATCATATTATTCGTAGCTATCTGTCGTATAGGAACCAATTCGTATCTATTGGAGACTCGTGTAGCTCTTATAGACCAATAGAAATAGGAGTGCCCCAAGGCAGTAATATTGGGCCACTGTTATTTTTATTGTATATCAATGACCTAGGTAGACTCGGGTTAAAAGGGACTCCTCGTCTTTTCGCGGATGACACAGCGTTGTTCTACCCGAACAACAACTGCCTGGATATTGTACGCGACATTGAATCGGATTTAAAAACACTAACGACGTATTTCAACGAAAACCTTCTTTCCTTGAACCTATAAAAAACTAAATATATGCTGTTTCGTTCATCTAGAAGAGCTATAGGTGTGCATCCAGACCCAAGAATGGGACAGTCTGTAATTCAGGAAACTAACTGCTTCAAATATTTAGGACTTCACTTAGACCCCACACTCTCCTGGATTGAGCATATAACATCTATAGAGAGAAAAGTTTATTATGCGCACATCCACTCATTGCTGAACTACCTTGTATCTGTGTGGGGCCGTGCCAGTATTTCGAATCTGAAAAAGCTAGAAACACTTCAGAACAGATGTCTTAAAATTATTTATAAAAAACCAATTATGTACCCTACTATTTTGTTATACAATAATAATGCCCATAACATTTTACCTTTGCTTGGGTTGACTAACTACCAAACAATAATATACATCCACAATGCTTTGCATAATACTATTGCTCATAATAATCTAGAATTTACAACAGGCATTCGAGCTCACAGCACTAGACAAGCCAATCATTTATTATACTCCAGAGTATCCACGAACCTTGGTCAAAGACGCATTTCTTTCATCGGACCTAAGTTATTCAACCAGCTTCCTGCTGATTTAAAGCAAATTACATGTCGCACTCGTTTCCAAGCAAAATTGAAACTAATTTTAAAAAATAAAATAGGAGAATTTTTAATATAAACTTCGTTCACCACCAATCGAGCTTATTCCTTTAGCTATAATTGGTTAACATTTTTTTAATAAAAACAATTGATAAATGCATTTTTTCTAGCAATAAGTAATAAATAAATTTAAATTATTATGAGCTTCCTGCAAAGCTACGATGGGACCCTTAAAAGGATTCTTTTCTGCTGGGTACTCGCCGTAGCTTCTTGTCAAATTTTGTGTTTTGTCGGTCTCGTATTGTTTTTTTTTGTTCTCAGCGTTTCCGGGATTCGTAACTTTGTTTTGTTGTGCTGACCTTTTTTTATACGCTGAGAACTGATGTGTCCACTACCAGAGGGCTCCGTTTGTGAGCTTTTTGGTGTGGGGGTAAGAGGCGGGCTATTAATAAAAAAAAAGAAATAAAAGTTAAAAAAAACCTCTTTACTTGGATACTGTACGGATTGTTGTCTTATCTGTATTATTAATTCGAGAAGACTCCTAAATTGCAGTAACTGTTAGAAGCCGGAGTTTTGGAAGATTCGAACTAAGCCAAATTGATAAAAGAGTAGGTGATGAGTACAAGTACTCTTTGATGGCCTTGGTTTAGGTCGAACCTTCCAAAACTCCGGCTCGATGACTGAAAACAGGTTTGGTACTCTCCCAGTTATGTTTGGATGGTGCTGAAAGAAACTTTTTATCCATTACCTTCCCGGATTTTTCGCAGCTTTCTAGGTGAAATGTCTTTGCTGGACCTTATGCAATGCTTTTTGACGTGTATGTTTGTCTTGTTGGCCGTGACTACAATATAGGTAAGATGACCCAATAATGAATGAATTATTATTATTAATATTATTATTTACTGGGCTTTAACCGCAGAGGGTCATACGCCCTATGAAGGGAGATAGTTACAATGCATTTTACAGATTTTAGTTTATGTTTCTTGATTTACACAGCTGGCTATTGGGTCGTTGAGGTGTTGAGTTCCGGAATGAAAGCAGCTAGCCAGGGCCGCGGAGAGCCTCTCCTGCACCCGGTCTTGGTGTGTCGGGGGACATGCTGAAAGATGGTGGTGGGTAGCGTGGTAATTTGCGGTTAGTGGAGGGGCAGTGGAAGAACCTCCCCAGTACCTATGACCCACGCGAAGGCGCGAAAGCGCTCTTTGTTCTACTCGGTTTGTGCGGTTTTTCCACCTTTCGAGGTCTCCCTTCTGGGGGTAGCCTCGAAATGTCCTCCACTTAATGATGAATTGGTTAAAGGTCTTTGCCTTGAATTCCCTGATGATGTCGGATGACCTCATTAGAAAAAAGAGTACGAGAGTGTCGACCGAGTGAGGCCAAGCGCCCAGCCTCCTCGTTACCGCGGATTCCGCTGTGTCCGTGTACCCAGCATATGGTACTTAATGGGTCACATGATTGTTGTATGGTTTGTATGTAGGTGTGCTTGGACTCTCTTGATTCCAGCACTTTCATGACTGAGAGGGAATCGGAGAAAATCACTGTCGGTGTGTCTTCGGGTTTGTTGGTAACGGCAATGGCGGCGGCATCTGCGCAGAACACGGAGGCTAGGCGATGGGCACGGTCCACACCGATTCCGCTTACCCCCGCGCCCATCCCCTCGCTAAGTTTCGAGCCGTCGGTGTAGATGTGCAGATGGTTTGAGTATTTTTGTTCGATCATCTGGAGGAATTTGGCTCTAGCCGCACGGGGAGGATAGCCTGCTCTGGTGGATATAGCCAAACTGATGTCTATGCTTGGGCCGCGGTCGTGCCAGGGTGGTTGTTGACCCGATGTAGCTGTGTGACTGTGGGAAGAGAGGCATCGGCAAGCATGGTGCGTATGCTCGTAGCTGTCTGTAGTAGATGGCATTCATCACCCGATGTTTTTTCTAGGAACCCCATGGCTCGTCTTAGAACGGCTCCTGCTCCTGCCTACCGTCAGCGAACGACGCCGGCTTTAACGCAGGCAGCTTCGGCGGAGGCGCTTGGCAGCAGATTTGAGGCCGATCTAGCGAGTATATCGATTAAACCCTCCCAATGAATACTGGTTATTTCAAGGCCATAGAACAGACGACTGTGTTTGAGGGCCTGGCTGATGTTGAGTGCGATTTGCATATTCCACCGCAGCTGATGGTGCGGACAAGTCGTTTCCTGCTTTCACAATCCTTTTTAACCCGTCGAAAGCGCGGAAGGAAGGTCATTTTACGGTCGATTGTCACGTCGAAGATTTTTGACTCTTTCCGATATGGTATTACCGTTCCAGCGAGCTTGACTTGCCGGCCGGTGGCTATGTGGTGGAAGTTGCAACAGTGGTGAAATGGTGCATTTCGGGGCTTTGTGCCCACCGGCCAACGGCGTTTACGGCAGCCTGCAGCTTCAGTTTAGTGCGGCCGGTCGATTTCCCGAGCACCACAAGAATTGCGTCGTCAGCGTAGATAAACACGAATATGCCTTTTGGGAGCGCAGAGGGAGTTCATGCTGACTAGGAATAGTATAACTGCCAGCGCCGAGCCTTGGAGGACCCCGTTTGCCTTCCAAAATAGGTCTGATTGGTTTCCTCCAATACCTACCCTGAAGCTTCGGTCAATGAAATATTGTTTGATGAAGCAGCCAAGGTTTCCGCGGATGCTCCATTGATGCAGATCCTGTTGAATCCGTCTAGTAGCGCTCGCTTGGCAACCGGAGGTAGATGTGTTAACAGTGGATAACCGACTTCGTCGTGTCCGGCAGAATTGCCCTTTGCTGTACTTAGCGCAGTAGCTAGTTCCACACCGAAGAAAGGTATGTTGTAATTCTGACTCGCATCTGGCGTGAAGATTGTAGGAGTTGCTTCTGTGGCCCTCTTCGTTTTGAGAAAGGAAGGAAAGGGAGGGAGGTGTCCCCGATTTCGTTTGCAATTTCGAAGGGTTGAACTATCGTGGTACCGTTGAGCGTTAGTGAAAAGCCGTTTTGTCTTCTTTTCCACTTAGGGCATTTACCCTTCTCTATAGTTCCGCAGTCGACGAGTCAGAACTTATCCCGCCCAGGAACGCATCGCAGCTGGCCTCCTTGGCTATCGAGATGGCTTGGTCAGTGAGGGTATTTTTAAGAGCTCGATGAGCTTTTTGTCTATCTTTGCTTGCTACTTCTGGGTTCCACCAGTGAACTGACCGGTTTGGTGGTGCTCCGCTAGTTCGCGGGATGCATGATTTTGTGGCCTGTGTCATTACTTCTACGAGCTCCTCTGGCGAGTAATTGCGGTCTTGATCGAGGGCGTCCGAAACGTTGTCTTCGTAGTTGGGCCGATCTGCTCGATCGTAGATCGGCCCCTGAGAAAGGTTACACTTCCATCATTTAGCATCACCGCATTGTGGTCTTCGACTGCGTCGATGATGGCGTTGCCGCGATGGCAACACCTTTTTATCCCCACGCTGTGTGATGGGCGTTGCAGTCACCCATTAGTAGGAACGGAGTCTGCAGTTGTTTATTTCCTGGGGGATGTATATGGATGCCAAGGTGCATTTTACAGGAAAGTTGATCTTTCTGGTAACCATGATCAAGTTGGTGTCTAGTTTTACCAGCTCAGGCGGAAAGTCAGCTCTGGTTCCTAGGCCGACTGTCTGGTAGATGTTTGACCTTTTAGCTGAATCCCAAGTGTAACGATGCCCGAGGCACGCTAATGGATCCGTACCATTTTTTACGTGTGTCTCTTGGATATCGAGGCAGATCGAGCAATCATATGATGGAGGTCACCTAGGTTTGCTCTCAGGCCGTTGGCGTTCCACTAAATGGCCAGTGTGTAGTTTATTCCTACGGGTGGTGGGTCAGAGCTACGATTGGAACCACGATTCCTTGACGGTCTGCTGTTTGGCCTTGTCGAAGTTGGTAGAACGGGTGGCGGGGGACCGCCGCGGTTTTGTTTTCAGCGAGCGTTTGGTCTGTTTGTGCTTTTGTAGAAGGGTAGAGGCGACAGCAGTTGGGATCTGGTGAGTTATAAGATGGTGAGAACTTACCCGGGAGGGTTCCCCGCGCCGGTAACAGTCGAGGAGGCGGGCTTTTTGATGCACGGTGATCAGATTGTGTTGTAGGTGGATTGAGGTCTGCTGCTTTCTTTGGGGACGCTGAAGTTCGCGGCTGATTCTGCTGTCGAGCAAGTGGAACAGGCATAGATGTTCTGTTGCGGATCATTCGTATCGCTGCTCCCGTGGTGGAACCGTACTGGGTGCCACGAGCTTTCGGCAATAGGGCTCGGGTGACAGGGGTACGGTTGATGTTGTTGTGGTGTGGGCGAATGGGGGTGGAATCCGAGATGTTGAGTTCTTTGTGTGTTCTTGGTCGGGTTGGCGTGTCGGGCGAGTGATTGTAGTTCAGAATTTCGATGATTGACGGCCGAGTGCCGTCTGGTAGGTATTGGCTGGCAGGATTGTGGGATAGTCGATTGTTTGCTATTGCATTTAGTCTAGAAGAACTTTCCTGGGCAAAACCCGAGCCCGCGTTAGCAGCCGCCGGGGTTGCATCGGGAGGACCCGGAACGTCCTCGGTCTGGGTCGACGCGGGAGGGTTGTTTGCTATGTTTCGGCAGTTGATTTTTTTTGCGGTGATTTTCTCAGGTATACCATTTTCGAAACGTCAAAACGTGATTGTTCTAGAATTCATAGCACTTTATTTACAATTTTGGAAACAATATTTTCTCCGTGCAAGTGTCAGATACTGAGAAGAAAAAGTCGAACGGAAAAATTTCAAAACTTGTTATGAAAATAACGCCGTTTTGACATTCAAAATGGTCAATATCATATATAGTGCCCTCACATAAAAAATATCAAAGGTTTAGTGGTTTTAGTGGCCCACGTCGTGGAAATTTTGTACTTTGAGTACGCAATCTTGGATTTCAAAATCACACCATTAATTCACCTGTTAAGTATCAACCGGAATGTATAATTTTCGTAGTTCAATCCATACCTGTGCCCCGGTGAACGAAAATCAAAACCAATACTGTAAACGAAACTCGATTTGGTTTTCGTGCCTCGGCTAAAACCCGAGCAGCCGCAAATCCTCACACCGTATGAAAAAAGGAAAACTCGTGCGGAAATTTGATGAACCACATAGACACAGGTTTTTCCCCACTTAGTTCAGAATTGTTGGAATTGTAATAATTTAAGAGCGTTTGCTCCATTTAGAATTATTTCCCATTAAACAATTTCAATATTCCTGAATAATCAAAACAGCTGCATCACAAGGAATACAAAACCAGAATAAAGCTACATAGACTCTTTGCTCCTCACGAACCGCAGTGGTTTATGATCAGGGCCCCTTATTGAGCTCCTCACGTTCCAGATTCTGGCGACGCCCCATATACGGGAATAGGCGTCAAAAGATATTCTGATCAACGTTCTAAATTCCAGTGCACCCTCTACGTTCGTCTCACTCGAATGCGTTCCCCATGTCCCAATGAACAGACGGGGTTTATGAACCGACGAATGAATACAATTAAATTATATCACCCCACTGATCAAAAAAACTCTTGGGAGCTCTACGGCTATTCCGCTCACATTTTCCTTCCCAAATCAATGTTGGTGCGCTGTTTGAGATTTGTTAATTGAGTTGTATTTAGTGGCCGGTAGTTGCTATCTCGTTTATTTTACTCGCTGTTTTTTTTCAAGGGCACGTGCCATTCGGTGCCGCGCCTTCACTTTTATGGCGGCGGTTTATTTTGGGATGATCAGTAGTTAATAAGATAAATGACAATATAATGTTCAAATATTCGGTCCAGAGGCCACTCAAAACATTATAAATACAATGAACACTCCATATACGTCTTTCGCATATATTCTACTGAATAACACAGCGTTTACTGGAGATAATTGAAATTGCTTGACAGATTTTAAGTAAATAACCACACTTTACATCCCTAGTCATACGAACTTGACGTAGCAAAGGGCTATCCTTATATGAGTACCGATATACTACAACCTTCCCGTGCACAGCAGATGAATAGCTCTGGAGCACCCTATTCCGCTCAATTACTCCCCTCCTCTCAATGCAATCTAATGATAACCCCTTCTTAAGTTGCTGATGCTAGGATTCTCGGTCCAACCCACACAGCGATAGGCGTTAACAGGTGGGACCGCTCGTCGCCGGTATCGGTTTTATACTATAGAATGCAGCTGCAGCTCCACACCACACCAGCAATTGGTGTCTAAATGGGCAATTACTATTATTACCGGTCAATACTTTCGCGTTTCGGTCGAAGGGAGTTGGTGGCCGCGGCTGTTCTAACCCAAACTAAGAGATCGGTACGTTCTCCGCCTGGAAGAGTTCCGAATAGTGTTTCGGTATAAAAGCCACTGCCGGGTCCTGAGTTAGAACATAAGCAGTTCAGGTGTTCTAACATCGAAACCTCAACAATACAAAACAACCAAAACCTCCTCACAATGAAGGTACTTTGTTTGGCTTATCAAAGCTAGTTCCAGTGTAAGTGATAACACTAACCGTTTGTTCTGTCTGATCCTTTCAGTTCATCGTTGCCGCCGTTGTTCTTGCCCTGGCCGTCGCCTCGGAAGCTAGCTGGCCTGCTGGTCCATGGGGTCCATGGGGAGCTACCGTCGTCCAGGCTAACGCTCCAGTGTGGCCTGCTGCCCACTGGGGTGGAGCATACCCATACGCCGGTGCTTACGGTGCGTGGCCAGCTGCCGCCGGTCATTGGGGTGGTGCTTGGCCAGCTGCCGCTCACTGGGGTGCTCCAGCGGCCTCGGTTGCTCACCATGCCGGAGTTGTTCCCGGAGCTACCTCGGTGACTGCGAACCGTGGTGCCGTCCATGTTGCTCCTCTGCCCGGACACGCCATCTCTCAGAAGCAGCTGAATCTGGCCCCAGCCCCAGGAACTCTCTAAGATACCAAAACTAAATCGCCCGATCGTCATCCCTATCCATATCAAATCACAGCAGGAATATGCTCAACTCACGTTCACACCCTGAAACCGAACAGACGAACAACTGCCATGCTTGAAACTGTCAACCCGAAGTTCTGTGACTGTCAAAAGCGAAAAAAATATTGTTTACCGTTGTAAATATACCTACATCAATACTCAGATAGTGATTCAACTAAGTGTTTGTTTGTGTTTGTTTATAGTATATGTATAGTACTAAAAAGAAAGCTGCTTTGTCGATTGGGATTAGCGTTACAAAAGTTTGTTTGACATTTCATTTTTGCAACTTTTTTCCTTAGTAGTTTTTTTTAATGTGGATTTTCGGCTTTTACGATATATAAATGAGAACGCTTGTTCTATACTGCCCGACGTTTCGGTCACTGGTTATAGGCTTGTCCATGTTATCGTTTCTCGTTAAAACATCGCGTGCCAACGATGTGTGGGTCTAAAAGATTTTCTTCATAAGCTTCGACTTGTTGGGTAAAAATAAGTTTACACATTGAACGTTTGCGGCACTGTGCAGTTGGGGTTAGTGGCTGAAACGTCGGGCAGTATACAACAGCCGTTCTCATTTCTAGACTGTAAAAGCCACAAATTCTCATAAAATTTCATCCGGTCGCTTTCCAATTTTTTTTGATTTTTCTGTATCTTTTGAGGGAGATTTTAAACTACTCGAGGCTGCAGGTTTGACTGAAATATGAAATATTTTAAACCTCAGCTTTTGAATCAAATTAAATAAGGGAATCGTGTGATCAGTTTTTTCTAGCTCCAAATCCTTTCCTTGAATGCTGACAAAATTTATAGTAGTGATTCCTCCCACTGCAAAAGTTGAAAAAAATCTTAAAAATATAATTTAAAATTCCTCTCAATGGTACTTCGTTTCATTTATAAAGTGTGCATTTACTATACACTTAATGGACCATTGTCTTCGGATTCACGCAGTGTGCGACGAACATCTCGAATTTGTTTTAGCATGGGGATGATGTCGGTTTTTTTTATTGAAATCTAAGCGTGATTTGAGAAATTAAAATTGGAGTCTCCCAGCCCTTGTCGTAGACCATACGTGTGAAAATGTCATCTTTTAAGGCACAAATGGTATTTTTGTCTATACAGCTAATCCGTCTTTTTTGACATATTGATTCCGATTTTCCGGCATTCCTGTGCTGCTTCAAAGTTGTCAGTGTCATAGCCTGTCGTTTCCACTTAATTTATGACTTAAAATACGATTCATGATCCATGAACTGATCAAGGAACGTGTAATCGAACGTCACGGATTTGAACCAAATTTGAAGAAATTGTTCATCTAAGGCCAATAAATAACAACCCAAATTTTTGTGCCAATTGAATCACCCCTCGGGTCATGGGAGCACCCCCCGTTTTGACAAATTGCCATCACCTTTGATTTTCTTTCGATCATATCTCCGGTTCTGTTTACCCTAGAATCAAACCGCAAGATGGCTTTTGAAGAAAATTATTCAAGGAGTCTAGAAAAAATATTATTTTTTGGCGGCAGTGCTGCCAACTATGCGATTTTTTAGTTAAATATTAAAAGTTAATTTTTCTCTCAATACATATATTTTAATTTTGTAAATTCTAATGCTATCGTGTTCCTCAGACATTTTTCTATGAAAAAACACTTATAATCTCAATATAATATGAGCGAATCCTGAGTTACGCCGTTTTGAAGGGAAAAAATCGCAATTTCCCATATAAAATTGCAAGCGCCCAACACTAAAAAACCAACTTGAGTATTCTGAGTTCAAACATGATTTTTCGTGAAATAGACGAGAAATGATGAAAAACTACGTATTTGGTTTGCTTCTTGCAGATCAGGGTCGATTTTTATGACCGATTGAAGATTTTCTCAACTTTGGCTAGTAAAAATGGTATTTTATATGAGAAAATGCGAGTTTTTCCCTTCAAAACAGGGTATGTCAGGATGCGCTTAAATTATATTGAGATTGTAAGTGATTTTTGTGTAAAATGTCTGGGGAACACGATGGAATAAGAATTTTTAAAATTAAAATATATGTACTGAGTGAAAAATTAACTTTTAATATTTAACTGAAAAATCGCATAGTTGGCAGCACTGACGTCAAAAATTAATATTTGTCTGGACTTCTTGAATGATTTTCGTCAAAAGCCACCTTGCGGTTTGATTCTAGTGTAAATGGAACCGGAGATATGATCAAGAAAAGAAAATCAAGGATTTTGGTAATTTGTCAAAACGAGGGGTGCTTAGACTGCCCTAGAAAATAATGAATTTTTGAAAACTCAATCGGCCCACCTCTGAGTCGATTCCTAGTCCCACCAGGAGTACTTGCTCCAAATTTGAAGCAAATCGGACAAGTCTAGCTACTGGACCAACGTGCCCGAAGTTTGTATGGGAGTTTTCGACAGTTTACATGGAGAAAATCCACTATCGCGCATTTTCGCCGCTAGGTGGCATTGTATGCATCACATTATCACTGTAAGTGAAAACAAGGATGATAATTTAATTGTCTACAACTTTGTCGAAGACTGCTAGTCAATCCGGCTTTGTTAAAAGAATTTATTAGAGTTTTAAAGAAGTGATGTCTGAGTCAGTTTTGCATGGGGCCTAGCAGTGCATGGTTGTGTATCGGTACTCGATTCCCACCAACTATTAATTTTTGTGAGTTAATGGTTAGATTTAGCTGAATAGGATGTTCAGAAGAATTGTAGTACATAATACGAGTTATATTTTGGTTAGAAAATTTTAGTTCCACCTGTTACCGCATAGAGGGCGCCAACACTAACTTGTCAACTAAGAGAGATAGAATATCGAGATGTTCGGAAGAATTACTGAGAAATGACTGTTCTACAACTTTGTAGAAGACATCTAATTTCTATCTCTCTCCGTTGAAAAGTTAGTGTTGGCGCCCTCTATGCGGTCACAGATAGAACTAAAATTTTCCAACCATAACATAACTCGTATCACATACTACAATTCTTCTGAACATACTATTCAGCTAAATCTAACCATTAACTCACAAAAATTAATAGTTTGTGGGAATCGAGTACCGATACACAACCATGCACTGCTAAGCCCCATGCAAAACTGACTCAGACATCACTTCGTTAAAAGTTTAATAACTTTTTTTACCAAAGCCGGATTGACTAGCACTCTTCGACAAAGTTGAAGACAATTAAATTATCTTTCTTATTTTCACTTACAGTGACAATGCAATGCATACAGCGGTGAAAATGCGCCCTAGTGGGTTTTCTCCATGTCGAAAAATCCCATACAAACTTCGAGCACGTTGGTCCGGTAGCTAGACTTATCCGATTTGCTTCAAATTTGGAGCAAGTACTCCTGGTGGGACTAGGAATCGACTCAGGGGTGGGCCGATAGCGATCATTTTTTCCTTGTCACTCTAGGGGTGCTCCTATGACCCGAGGGGTAGTTCAATTAACACAAAAATGTGGGTTTTTATATATTGGCCCTAGATGAACAATCCGTCCAAATTTGGTTCAAATCCGTGAAGGTCGATTTCAAGTTTGCATCTTTTTTTGATCACTTCGCGTGGAATGACTCATATTTCAAATCTGGCAAAAGAGGAATATAGCTGAACAAATTCCTTATCCAGTGCCATCATTATCTCATTTTTTGATGTTTTTCGACTTTGTCCGGTCTGATTTAACACTGACCAGTTTTGCTTGGAATACCATTTTTTGTGCCATTTTGCGTGTGTCATGACGCGTCATATTATTGAACTGAGCAGACTGTTTTGTTTAGATGGTTGCAACATACAGGGTGTTTGGTTCATGATTAAGAACATCAAAAAGGGTGATCATATTTGAAAATCATAAAACACATGCCCTCAAATTTAAATCGTTACAGAGTTATTGAACTTTTCTGAAAATAATCTTTTTGTCTTATAATACCTCTAAGTCAAAAAGTATATTTTATATTCCCACTCTTTTAGGACCAATTGAAAGATCAGAGCTTCGCTACTATATAAAGTTCTCATATCATTCAGTTAATGGAATTAAGTAACTTTTTAGTGCTGAAGTAGTCAAATATTAGTGGTTTTTATGTGCTTTTTGTTAATGTTCTCAAAATAATGAATAATGGACTTGACAATAACTATTATCCAAAACTGTCATTTCAAGACTACCCACAATTTGATGTACATCGTCAAACTACTATCTCTTCTAATTTCTTTGTAATTTCATTATTAAACTTTTTCTGTATTCGAATTGTAAGGTCTTGAAAGACTGTAGTCTACAGAATATGCTTTACATCCTTATTCCAAAATTTTGTAGAAAAGCTGAGAAAATTTCCTTCCGAATTGAATACAAATATCATTTAGTTAAGAGTACTAAGTTACTTTTTATAAGTAAAATATTTCGAAAGCAGTGTTTTTTGAGGAGCTTTGTAATTTTTACAATTAATAATAAACAAAATTTATCATCGTGACTGTTCATTTGATGTCCCTTTACATAATGTATATTTGGTTCTTTGGGGCTGTCTATTTTTATTTCACTATAATTTAATAGTAAACATAACATGATGTCAACCCAAGTGCAGTGGGTTTGAAATCGTCGTTTTTGCATAGGCGATTATGTGATTAAGGGGAACGTCTGGTGTAAAGTGTTCAAGTCGACAGTTATTTTGTTTTACGATTTTGAAGGCAAGGTAACAATGGATTTTTGCGTAATATTAAGAGTTATTTATACATTCATTGTGCGCAAAAAACAAATATTTTCGGTCACGCATAGCTAGAAATACACGTGTAGACGTCCAACCATTTCCACGTCGAGGATAACTCTTGATAAAATGACAGTTAACACCGCAAATCGTATTTTTTCCAGAGATTCTACAAAACACTTCGTCACAGAGTCGCTTGTCAATATTTTTGCATGAAAAAAATTCAGAATGTTATTGAAATGATGCAATATAATGCACAAAAGTTTCGATCAATTCGCTTCACCCAAATTTCTAAAAAAAATCGCAAAAGATCCTTTTTTTTTTCGCTGAAACCCTTATCTTCCCCTTAAAATGATTTGGCGTCAAAACAAAAAGGGATACTGTTATGGAGTCAAGGAGGAATCATTGAACTAGTTGGGATGCATAGTTTTCATGATAATAATAGTGATGTTTGTAATTTCCTTTTTCTGAGGAAAATATCGTAAATTTCAAATCAAAACTACTGTCTGCTGAGTGAATCACAAAATATAGTTGATCAAGGTGAAAATGGAACTTGTGCTTACAGAAATGTCACACATACAATAACATCATAGAAGACAAAGAGTACTAATAACGTTCGACTCCTTAGCCGAGCCAGCAGGATCCCTGTGTATATGGACCTTGATCTGACGGAAATTCGTCTATACGATTTGGCCCCACCTACTAGCACGGATTATATTAAAAGATTCATATCGAAGTACGATAGAAGAACGGTGTTCGGGTGGTGCGAATGCGGCTGAACCAGCCTATACCGTCTTACTTGACTTTCGAGGACAGATCATCTTTAGGGGTTATACAGTGGTTCATGAGTAAGAATCTCTCGAGGGGTGATTTACTGTCATATTTGAAGCAAAAAATCGTTCTACACTTACCATCAAATCTCAATCGTTACAGAGTTATTGAACTTTTTGTGTAAAAAACTTGTTTATCTTAAAACTCTTTTAACTCAAAAAGTATACCTCATATTTTAAATCTTTTAGTGCCATTGGAAAGGTGAGAAAATTTTCTATTGAATAACGTTCTCATATCTTTCAGATAATTAGTTTTAATTACCTTTTAGTTGTAAAGTAGTTAAAAGTTAGTATTTTTGATGAGGTTTTTTTTAATTTTCTCAAAATAATGAATTATGATTATAGCAATATCTATTATCCAAAAGTTGGGTTTGAGGACGATTCATAATTTGTTCTTCAACATAATATTCCTATCTCTTCTCGTTTTGTTGTAATTTGACTTCTAAACTTTTCCTGTAATTGACTTGCAAGTTCTTAAAAGACTCTAATCTAAAAAATATGCTTTATATCGCTATTATCAGGGCTTCATTGGAAAGCTGAGAAAATTTCCTTTCGATGTATGTACAGATATCTTTTAGTTAAGTGTACTACATGACTTTTTACTAGTAAAATAACTCAAAGGTTTCGTTTTTTTGGTGATTTTTGTAATTATTGTAATTATTAATCAACTAAATTTATCGTCACTATTGTTCATTTGGTGCCCCTTAATATTCTCTACAACTTGTTATTTGACACTTGATCCCTATCGCTTTTCATTTCGCTGCAATTTTATAGTTAACACAGGATGGCCTCATCACAAATGCAGTGGGTTCTAAATCGTTGTTTTTGCATATGAAACGAGAAGATAAAAATGATTTTGCTTCGAAATTAAAAGAGACAATTGAATGGAGTCAAAAGAAGAATTGTAGAACTTGCTGAGATGCATTAATTCCATGATAATGATGGTGAAGTTTATTATTTACTATTTTAAGAAAATAACGAAAATGCTAATAATAACACTAACTTTAAACTAATTAACTTCTAAAAGAATACTAAATTCACTTACCTGAAAGGTATTAATTCATTTTTCTCTGCAAAATTTTCCTGGCTTTCGAATAAAAATAAGAAAAGGTACAATAAGTGCCATACTTTTTCAATAAGAGCTAGTATTAGTGAATATGAGATAAAAATATCCAAGTTCAATAACCCAAACACATGAAAATAAGACAAGATAAGTGTATCATGTCAAAGAACAAATTATACAACTTTTCAAGACTAAAAATTTAAATTATTAAAATAGTGATGTTAACTATTAAGATTTTCGTGAAGTGAACGAAAAATCGATCAAAATTGTTAAATTTTACATAAATTACTGTGAAAAGATTAACCTCATTAGCTGAAACATTTGAGGACATTTGTCAGTGGAAAATTTTCCCACCTATCCAATGGATCTAAAAGATTTGAAATACAAAGTATATTTTTTGAGTTAGAGCTATTTTAATTCAACTAAGTTTTTAACACAAAAAGTTCAATAACTTAGTAACGGTTGAGATTTCATGGCATGTGTAGAACAATTTTTTTCTCTAAATATGACAGTCAATCATCCCTCGAGAGGTTCTTTACCATGAACCAAACACCCTGTATACAAAGTTAGAACTAAAAAATCGAAAAAAATATGTGAATATTCAGAAAGTATACACTTTTGAAAATATCTGTGCGAAATTTCATCCGGATCGGAGCATTAGATTTTAAATTATAACCGTTGGCAGCGCGCTGGTACTTCTACGAATGAAGTGAACACAAAACTTTAAACGCAATTATCTCGGAATGAAGCTTGCGGTGAACGTGATATCTCAAAAACTATTCATTCGATTTTCAAATTTTTTTTAAATTGTTTGTATTTGCATTCTCGTGTACTTGAACGGTCCCTTTTTCATCAAAAATTTTTCGATTTTCTGCAATGAATTTTTGTTTTAAATTTTGAACACAACAAAACTCATTTTTTTGATGAACATGTTTTTTGCAAGAAAAAAAAAACAAAATTATTGGGAAACCGATCCGTTCAAGTATACCACATAACATTTTTCTTCATTAATCTTTTTAAATTTTGAATTTTAGTTGAGCGGTTCGGCTTGGAGAGCGTTCACCGCAAACTTCTGCCAAACACGCTTCGGAGATGGGCCATAGCTCTGATAACCTTGAATATTTTTATTCATTTAACTTGTGTTTTGTTTTCGATAATGATATCAATGAACTGTTTTTCTCCTTTTTTAATAAAATTTGCATAAAACTTTTTGAAAAAATCACGTATTTAGTTCACTTTTCGTCACAACTTAGTATATAACCCCTTAAGGTGCTAATTACATACAAAGAACTCAGTACACATACCCTGGGCAGACGCCCATGTGCCAGTTCTATAGCCAGACGGCACACCACCGTAAGCCATGCGCCAAAATAATCAAAGAATGTTCATTTAGTACAACTAATACCATCAAACAGCTTTCGACATCTGGTGACAGCCGATCAAAGAATAAATACCGGACAAACAATATTTCACGGTATCCCACGGCAATAGTTAGCCTAGAGTATAAAGAAATAAGAAAGTAGACGGCTATACCAGAGTCATTCGAAAACATAAAAAGCGTCAAACATTCAACAGCGAAAATCAAAGCACCAGCGACGATGACAGGAGTGAGAGAGAGGGGCTAATAGATTTATGGGTTTTATTTGCCATGAACGTTAACTCGAAAATTTAGAAACTTAAAAACCCGAACCCGCAGACTTAGATTTTACCAACATTTTCATGATTCGAATACCCAACCCGTAAATGTAATAACCCAATCTGCTTTTGACTTATCCAACTTCGTTCAAAATTAACCCTCAAGGTAAATTTCGTCAGCTCAATTTAATGCTTTTATACGAGAAATGAATGGATTATATGAATAAAATTAATATAATGAGTAAATAAAATAAAATAAATTAGATTTATTAAAATGAAAATGAAAAAAATAAACTAATTAAATAAAATGGGTAAACAAACTAAATAAAATGTTTTGCAAACTAAACTAAATGAATGGAAAAAATAAGAAAATAATGTCATGGCTATCTTTGCTGGCAATGTGATATTCACTACATGATAAAAACTACATGATAAAAATTCGAATCATTCAACCAATTCATAACTGTTTCTATTATGCAGTTATCTCCTCAATTCTGTCTTCAATTAACCTTACTAGTGAACTACCACTTTCTCCACACCCACTGGTACTGGTGCAACATAAACTGATCCTGGAGTGGCAGCAATCTGCTTCGATACTGGTACGACCGTCTTGACCAGCCCATGCTGGTATCCCCATCCATTAGCACCAGCTCCGTAGTTTTCCCATGGAAGTCCCCAAGAGTTAATTTTGACTGGTGCTACCACTTTAGCCAGATTTTGATATCCCCATCCGGCTCCGTAGCTTTCCAACGGTAGACCCCACGAGTGGGCTTTATTCGCTACGCCATAATATCCATTCCAGCCATTGTACAGAGATGCAGCTGGCCAAGCAGATGACCACGATTTGGTGTAAGGATAGGCGGCGATTTGTGGAGTCACATGCCAACTTGATTGCCAGGATTTAGCGTATGGATAAGCAGCAAGGCTATGATCATTCCAGCCATTCCAGGAGTTCCATCCAGCTGAGTGTGATGGCCAAGAACTGGGTACGTAAGATCCTTGTGTGGCGGCAGCCAGGATAGCGACGATGATTGCGACGAAACCCTAATTGATAAGAGAAGATTGTATTACACTAATCGAGACCAAAAGTTTTAAATTAATCATTACCTTCATCCTTTGGTTGAATTGATATGCTGGCAACCAGTTATACTGTAGATTAGGGGACTTAAAATGAACTGTGATTGCTACTGACAAAATCGAACATATTTATACAATTCGATTTGGAGAGGTTTTCTGTTTTTACTTCTACAGTGAACAATCGCATTTCCGGATGGATTGTGTTAACGTAAGCAGTCATCAATTGATGAATTTTTCATAACAATTTCCTGTACAAAGGAGAAGTAAGACGGTTGGTGTTTCATATTGACAGACGACATGATGAAACAATTGACAACAATTTCATGAGGTGTGGTGTCTAAAAATATTTTCCGGAAATCAATGCGAGTATAAAACTAACGCTTTGCAGAAGCTATCGTCATAGTTCTTTTTCAAGCATTGAAACTTCAACTTGCTAACGCTTCTAATCACTGAAATGAAGGTACGAGTAGATATTAAATTAAATTGGTGTCAAAAAGTCTACATTACAATTTTATAGGTTTTCGTCGGTTTCCTAATCGTAACCCTGGCCTTAGCTGCCCAAGGATCCTACATCTCAAACGCATGGCCATCGCAATCTGTTGGATGGAACTCCTGGAACGGATGGAATAATCACGGCAATGTGGCTACCTATCCATATACTAAATCATGGCCTACTATTTTACAAGCGGCTCCTCTGGCGAAAGAATGGAATGGATACTACGATGATGCCGCCAGCTCGTGGGGTCTTCCATGGGGATCGTATGGAAATGGAGCTTACGGCTGGGGACATCAACAGGAACTCGTGAAAACCATTCTTCCATCTAAGGTGAACGCCTGGGGACTACCATGGGAAACCTACGGAGCAGGCGCATATGGATGGGGACATCAGAATCTCGTTAAGACCGTTGTACCTGTGACGAAGCAAATTGCCGTTATCCCGGAAGCTCCGCTCGCTGTACAGAAGACTATCGTTTACTAAATTAAACGCAAATTTAGAGAATAAAATGTTATCGAGCCCAAGGTTCGACAACAATGTATGTTTCTTTGTTTTGTTGAATTAATTGTATGATTTATATTCTGTTTAGTGAGCGATCCAAAATTTTTGGTGCAAGATTGCATAATAGTTTGACTACATCAAGCGAGAACAAATCCTTTTGGGTTCGATTTGAGATCTTAACTAACTATGATCGAAGTTGTCGTGTACGGTTGCATTTTTGTACGTCAAGACGAATGTTTTGCGATGAATGTGTTGTGAACGCTCTATGCAAAGTATTGTGTGTTTTAGTGTTGGCGAGATCGTGGGCGTAAGTATGAGTGGATAATGGCAAATGCATGTTCCTGTTTGTGACCAGGTTTGTGTTTTCGCGAAGGCCACAAGCATTTGTACGTTTGGAATGGGAAAGATTGTGAGTGTATATGAAAGAATTTGCAATTGGTTGTGTTAGTGAGTGTTAGTATGAATCTAATTTAAGATATATTAAAAGGAAACATGATATGCCGAATAAAGAAAAAAAGGTACAGAGATTAATTAGAACTGTATAAATTGACCGATATTATTTTTGGTATACATGAACAGTGGAATAGCACACTAATAGAAGTACAAGAAAAACAGACTAATGGATTAGAATAAAAGATCGCATGTAACTTGCAATCAAACTACTTGAACTCGTCAAAATGTCAGTAAATGATACTTATTTACCTTTAACGACAATTGCATTCTGTTGAATAAAAATCATGTTATGCTATGAATACCTTTAGGAAAAATAGTGTTCTGATTAATTGATTGATGAGGTGATTTTTTAAGCATTTATTTTCAATGTTAACCGATTTTCCATACAAACTTCCATATAAACATTGAAATTTTTGGAGGGTCCGTAGACACAACCGATCCGTGCCAAAATTTGCACTATTACTAAGGACCATAAAAGGAATCAGTAGAGCCTGGTGAAGCTGAAAATCATAAATTGAACCAGTCTATTGCATGTCCTTTCTATATGAGAAAGGGAAAAAACTCAAAAAAAGCCCATAAACCCCCTCGGTTTTCTTGATGCGCCACTCTCGCGGTGTAATGCAATAACCTTCTTAAAGCAATTGTCTGTCAGAGATTCATTAACACTGATTCACGAAACATGCTTGATAATGTTTGAAAACCGTCAAACCCATCAATCTAGAGGAGAGCTTCTTTCCTCACGGAAAAAAATTGTTCCCAAAATTATGAATCATGTCATGAGTTTTGGAACAATCACGTTTTTATATTTCGAAAACAGGGCCATAAGCAAAAATCATGGGTTATAATTACTTTATTGTGTGAATGTCAGACACGGTTTCTCTCATGCCATTACTAAATCGATAACTTGATGAACACTATTCATAAACCATAAAGGTTGACTCGTGATTTTGTTCATGCATTTAGGAACATTATTTAGAGTCCAACTGTACGACGTGAATTGGGTCATGATTTATTATGTACATCTTAAACATGATCTGGTTTTCATGGTTGTGAATTAGTTCACAAAATCAAAATATATTTTTTCCTCGTGAAGAAACTCGAATTTTGTTTTATGAATCCTTTCCATCAAAATACAAAATACATGCCACAATTCATGGTTGTGATATAGTTCACAAAACAAGTTACCACGAATCAGTCATGTTCCAGTTCATATTATCACGTTACACCGAGTAACAAATCCGATAGTAATTAGAAAATAGCATGTCACGATGAAACGAAGAGAAAATACGAATATCATGATAAAACTGCTGGTATCATGAACACGAGTTACATTACTCCCCGTGGACAATTTCAAAGTGATCTTGTGAATGAAATATCGCGATAACGTGCATATAAATTGTGAAAATCGTGACTAAAATTCTTAAATCATGAACAAAAATCACACTACTCAAAAAAAAATTGCAAAAATCCTGACTAAGATCCTAAAATTAGGAACACAAATCACGCTATTTGTGACTAAAACGACTAACGTGAATAGAAATTACGGAAATCGTACCCAAGGCACTGAAATCATGAACATAAATCACACAGCTCTGCCAGGAAAATCCGATGCGAAACTAGTGAATTAAATATCATGATTACGTGAATATAAATTATAAAAATCGTGAATATAAAACGTGCTACACCGTCAGAAAAATCCGATAGTGAATGAAATATCACGGTAACGTGATGCGAAAGTATGGAAATCTCGCACATCGTTTAAATGTTGGTTCTTTTAGTTGAAATACTTTATACAAACCAGTGTTTCCATAAATTAAGAACAAGAATCATAACAAAAACTAAACATGTCCAAGGAACAACCAGAGTAAACAAACTAAACATTGGAATGTAATGCCATTTATGTTTTTGGCGCGAACTAGTTTTTTTGAAATCACAAATAGTTCTATGAATACGAAGTTTAATATTCATAATTTCAGGAACTTGGTCACGATTTTCGTAAATTGTTCAATTGACAAAATCGAATTTTTTGATAATTTAAGAACGTATTTTTCCTGTGTAAGAAAAATGTGAACTGAAGAGAAATTCTTGACATCACTTGCTTAAACAATATGTTAAAAATATTCAAGCTTCATGAAAAATATAATAAAAATTTGCATAAAAATTATAAGACAATGGTTTTTGGGGTTTTGTGGCAAGTCGTGAACGTGTACGATAATAAGGCGCTCCTTTGATTGACCCATAAGATTTTTTTCTGCCGAAATTTTGTTTTAAGCTTTTTAAATATTTAAAAAAGTTAAAAGATCGAGATAGGTTTTCTATTCTAAAGACATTTTAACAAAACGCAAAATTCGGTTCAGTTTACAAATAGTTTATTCACAAGTAATCGAACTTAGTAGTGAATTGGCTTTTGCACTGCTAGCGGAGCCACATATGATGGTTCCGGGACAACGGCAATTTGCTTCGTCACAGGAACAACGTTCTTGACGAGATTTTGATGTCCCCATCCATATGCGCCTGATCCATAGGTTTCCCATGGCAGTCCCCAGGCGTTTACCTTAGTCGGAAGAACGGCTTTCACGAGCTCCTGTTGATGTCCCCAGCCGTAAGAAGCTCCATTTCCATACGATCCCCATGGAAGACCCCACGAGTTGGAGGCATCATCGTAATATCCGTTCCATCCTTGCGCCAGAGGAGCCGCTTGCAAAACAGTCGGCCAGGATTTAGCATATGGATAGGCAGCTACATTACCATGGTTATTCCATCCATTCCAGGAGTTCCATCCAACAGACTGCGATGGCCATGCATTTGGGATGTAGGATCCTTGGGCAGCTAAGGCCAGGGTTACGAACAGGAAAGCGACGAAAACCTATAAAATTACAATATAGACTTTTTTGACTTATTGACATTAATTTAATTTAGTAGGTACTTGTACCTTCATTTCTATTGTTTGAAGCGTTATCTAGTTGATGTTTCAATGCTTGAAGAAGAACTATAACGGTAGCTTCTGCAAACCGTTAGTTTTATACTCGTGTTGATTTCCGGAAACTATTTTCAGTCACCAAAGTTCATGTAATTGATGTCAAATGTTTCATCGTCACGTCTCTTAATAAGAAAAACCAATTTTCTTACTTCTGCTTTGCGCAGGAAATTGCAATTGAAAAAAAATATGAATTGACAATTTCCTGAATTCAAGACGCGAAGGTGTTCAGTTGTATCTAGCACACTTTCGGAAATCGATCAGGAAATGCGATCGTTGGCCAAAAAGTAGATAGTTGACCGATCTAAACCGCATTGTATAAATATAATAGATTTTGGCAGTCACAATCACAGTTCATTTTGTGTCCTCCAATCGATCGTATTACTAGTGATCAGTGTGTCGATTCAACCCAAGGATGAAGGTGACGATTAATTGAATTCTTTTATGCTCAATTAATGTAATACTATTTTTTCGAATCAATTAGGGTTTCATTGCAATCATCGTCGCTATCATGGCTGCCGCCACACAAGGATCTTACGTATCCAGTTCTTGGCCATCACACTCAACTGGGTGGAACTCCTGGAATGGCTGGAACGATCATAGCCTTGCTGCTTATCCATACGCTAAATCCTGGCCATCAACTTGGCAAGTGACTCCACAAATTGCCTCCTACCCTTACGCAAAATCATGGTCATCTGCTTGGCCAGCTGCATCTCTGTACGGTGGCTGGAATGGATATTATGGCGAAGCAAATAAAGCCCACTCGTGGGGTCTACCGTTGGAAAGCTACGGAGCCGGATGGGGATATCAAAATCTGGCTAAAGTGGTAGCACCAGTCAAAATTAACTCTTGGGGACTTCCATGGGAAAACTACGGTGCTGGTGCTAATGGATGGGGATACCAGCAGGGACAGGTTAAGACGGTCGTTCCAGTATCGAAGCAGATTGCTGCCACTCCAGGATCGGTTTTTGTTGCACCGGTGCCAGTGGGTGTGGAGAAGGTTGTTATCCACTAGAATACAGATCTGTTGGTTGGAATACTTTTAACTTATAGTCGTTGAATGTGATAAAATGTAAAAAAACACACAAATTTCGCAAAATATGATAACTCCATTTTTACTGATTGAATCGAGAGTCTTTGATAAAAATCTGTTTTTAATCCATTTTATGGTGCATTTCTTAATTAACTGGCTATGGTTAACATATTTTAGTATACGGGTGGATGAATGGAATTGTGGCGTGGGGTTGGCCTGAGACAGGGGGTTGAGAGAGTTGAGGAGGTGTGTGAAAGGATGGAGTGGGGTGGATGGGGTGGGGGTGGAATACCCATCTTCATATTATACCTACAATTGAGTCCAGGTTAGTGAAAATTGCTTCAGTTATCACCGAAGTGGCTTTAGTTCTGTAATATGCCCGGAACCCGAGACTTCCGGAATTATCAATAGTGGACAATGTAATCCAAGAATCTATGATTCGCCATCAGTGATCTAGGCAAGCAAATCGAAGTTATTTGATGTTTATTTCTATAGATTTTATCCTATCAGGTATTACGACTATACCGGGATTTCTGATCGCAATAGGCAACCTGCTACTCCGGAACCAAAAGTCATAATTGAATGAAATCCAATAGCAGTCAATGGGAGTATCATGCTTTCATTTGAAATCAAGTTTGTGAAAATCGGTAAAGAATTCGCTGAGAAATAGGTGTACATTAACTTGGCAGTTCTCCGGGGGCATCAAGAAACGTTATAGACGGCCAATGTAGTCAAGGCCACTTCAATTGGTCAAGGTAAACAGACTACCTACCCGTGTGTCGCTTTGTCTACTTTGCAAAGCAAAAAATCGGTCAATATCTGATGCACAAACAATATAACAATATATCGTGCTTACCTACCGTGTGATTGTGATAAGTGTCGTTGCCCAGCATAAAGCAGCCCGCGGCGATCGAACTGTGTTGCTGTAGATTTTTCAAAATGTACAGTAAGACCAGTCATTCGGGAAGTGGTAAAGTTGCTAAAACTTCAGATGGAACTCAATCAGGCACTAGTGAAAACCTTGTGAATATCAAACATTGAGTGCTGATTGTGTTCAAGAACACTAACCAATCTGTATCATTCGTTTCGCGGAACAACATGCAGCATACCGCTGAATGCGGCAATGTTAAATATAGCGTCCCTGTATATATCGAAAGTACGCATCCATGATTTGGTTCCACGTACCCCTGACAGCGCAATTAAAAGATATTTGCAAAAAAATCTAAGAAGTAGACTTTGTTACACACGATACAAAGATGAACTTTAATGCGCATCTCTGCCGTATTGGGATCTCAGATGATAATAAATGTGCTTGCGGACAGGGTTACGAAGACATTGAACATGTTGTTTGGTCTTGCACTGAATATCGTGGCCAGATCCCAATTAATAGACTCCTTACGAGCCAGAAGAAAACCACCCTATGTTCCTGTTCGTGATATCCTCGCTTTACGAGATCTTACATACATGAGTCATATTTATCATTTCCTGAAAACAATAAATATTCAAATATAATTATCACATTTATGTTCCTAGTTTTTTTCCCTTGCAACCCACAAACAATTTAGATATCTTCACAGTTAGTTAAGTTCGATCAAACAATATAAATAAAGGAAAGAAAATAAACAAAAGACTACAGAAAAACTATCAATAGGTTTACAATGAAATTCAAGAAAATAAAATAGAAATAAAAATATTTAAAATGATGATTATCCTCAGTGTTAGCATTAGAAAGTGGAATTTTATTATACCCGATCAGAAACACATATCAGAAATATTTCTAAACCATATTTCGCATTGTTACTTGTTATAAATTTCTGTTATTTTAACTACTAACGAGACCTAATTTATAAAACAATATGTTATAAAAATTGTGATCTGTTATAATTTTGTTATTTCGTTCTGATCGGGTAACGTGATAGTCTTAAGAAATTTTGTAAGATGTTATGTAAAAAAGAAACCCCGGCGTAAAAAAGCTTTTACAAATGCCGTGTCAAATAAATGTTTTATGAAAAAAAGCTAAAGTGTTGTGTACAAGACACGACCGCAGTCACATTGAAAATGCAGCATTCTTAATGAACACCATGCATAATTTTTTTTTCCATTATATATTCGTCCTAATAAGGACGATTTTTGGGATGCGGGACAAAAATGCTTTAAAACAAATCGAACTTTGCCGGCGATTCGTTTCTACTGCATACACACAGACGAACATTCCACTTTCGCAGCTCATATCAAATGAGCATTATGTGACACCAGGCGATCTCTTTGACCAAATTTTTGGTGCAGATGGAAGACTATCCTTTTGTACGATAAATAAAAATATTTTCATCCTTATTTTTGGTGTAACTTTCGCTTAGTGGTAGGGTTGCCACATTAACAAATTTTCTTAAAGGTTTTGCAGAAATCATCGGGGATTATTATTTTGAATATTTGCTTATACTACGATTCTCTAGTAAAGGAATAGAATTACCAAGCACAAAATAATACAAATTAATTAAATAAATTTTCTAATTGAATTCTTTTTCCATTATATATTCGTCCTACTAAGGAGGGTTTGCTAATGACTATTTTTGGGACGCCTTTAAAACAATTCGAACTTAACCGGCGATTCGTTTCTGCTGCATACACACAGACGAACATGCCTCTTTCACAACTCATAATAAGGACGGTTTGCTAATAACCGTGTTTTGGGTTACGGATCAAAATCCTATGGAGCGATTTGAGCATTGCCTGCACGACTAATATAAACGGTATGAACCAGCAATTCGGCATCTCGCTTCCGTTCCGCCATCGTCATTTGGA